>NC_090657.1:157615510-157728010 GCF_040937935.1 Hyperolius riggenbachi | reverse complement strand
GCAAATGTCTTCTGGGCGGGGGAGTAGCAGGTCAACTTGTATGGCAGGGGGAGTAGCAGGTCCTCTTGTATGGCGGGGGAGTAACAGTTATTCTTGTATGGCGGGGAAGTAGCACATTCTCTTCTATGACAGGGGAGTAGCAGGTCCTTTGTATGGTGGGGGAGTAGCAGGTCCTCTTGTATGGCGGGGGAGTAACAGTTCTTCTTGTATGGCGGGGAAATAGCACATTCTCTTCTATGGCAGGGGAGTAGCAGGTCCTCTTGTATGGCGGGGGAGTAACAGTTCTTCTTGTATGGCAGGGAAGTAGCACATTCTCTTCTATGGCAGGGGAGTTGCAGGTCCTTTGTATGGCGGGGGAGTAGCAGGTCCTCTTGTATGGTGGGGAGTAGCAGGTCCTCTTGTATGGTGGGAAGTAGCAGGTCCTCTTGTATGGTGGGGAGTAGCAGGTCCTCTTGTATGGTGGAGGAGTAGAAGGTCCTCTTGTATGGCAGGGGAGTAGAAGGTCCTCTTGTATGGTGGGGAGTAGCAGGTCCTCTTGTATGGCGGAAGAGTAGAAGGTCCTCTTGTATGGTTAAGAGTAGCAGGTCCTCTTGTATGGTGGGGAGTAGCAGGTCCTCTTGTATGGCAGAGGAGTAGAAGGTCCTCTTGTATGGTGGGGAGTAGCAGGTCCTCTTGTATGGTGGGGGAGTAGCAGGTCCTCTTGTATGGTGGGGGAGTAGCAGGTCCTCTTGTATGGTGGGAAGTAGCAGGTCCTCTTTTACTGGGGAATGGGGGAGGAAGAGAGTAGCTGGTATGGCGTGTTCCTCACATGTGACGCTCGTGTTTTGCAGAACGTTGTGCCACAACCACTGCTGGACCAGTACCTCTCCATGACTGACCCGGCGCGGGCCCAGACGGTGGACACAGAGATCACCAAGCATTGTGCATACAGCCTGCCAGGCGTGGCCCTGACACTGGGGAGGCAGAACTGGCATTACCTCAAAGACACGTATGAGACGCTGGCGGCCGATGTCCAGGTATATCCTGAGTTCTCTTGTCTCCATATTTCCACTATTCATCCAAAGACACAACAGATAGCATCCAGCTCTGATAATAAGACCTACAGACAGTTGGATGACTCTAGCGCCCTCTGCTGCTGGTCCTGGGCACTGCAGGGAGTACGAGGCATTAGCACTGATTGGTGTTGGTGACCCCCGCGCCCTCTGCTGCTGGTCCTGGGAACTGCAGGAAGGTGTACGAGGCAATGGCAGTGATTGGCGTATGAGACATTAGCATTGATTGGTGTTGTTGACTCCAGCGCCCTTTCCTGGGCACTGTAGGGAGTACAAAGCATGAGCACTGATTGGTGTTTGTTAATCCAGCACCCGCTGCTGGTGGTCCTGGGAACTGCAGGGAGCTGTACCAGGCATTAACACTGATTGGTGTAGGAGGCTTTAGCATTAATTGGTGTTGGTGTCTCCAGCGCCCTCTGCTGGTGGTCCTGGGAACTGCAAGGAGGTGTACCAGGTATTAGCACTGATTGGTGTACGAGGCATTAGCACTGATTGGTGTAGGAGGCATTAGCATTAATTGGTGTTGGTGACTCCAGCGCCCCTCTGCTGGTTGTCCTGGGCACTGCAGGGAGGTGAGGCATTAGCAGTGATATATGTACCTGTCTGTCTCCTCAGTGGAAGGTGCGTCGGACGCTGGCCTTCTCTATCCATGAGCTGGCGGTGATTCTTGGGGATAAGCTGACCGCTGCAGATCTCGTTCCCATCTTCAATGGTTTCCTGAGAGATCTGGACGAGGTGCGGATCGGCGTGCTGAAGCACCTATACGATTTTCTGAAGGTAACATTTGCTGCTGCCGCCATACATCTTACTTACATCATTAATATTTATTGTATTTATAAAGCGCCAACATATCACACAGCGCTGCACAATAGACGGGCCTACAGACAGTGACAGAGAGCTCCATAACAAGGTCATGTGATATGTTCGGCTCATAGGGAGGCTTGACAGAAGAGGCTTGCAATAGACAAGGCGGGAGATGATGAGGGCACGAATGAGGCGTTTGGCAGTGTAGTGTGACAAACAGAACATGGATGCCCTCATTGTATCACAGCAATAAATAATCATACACTTTTGAAGCTGTTTGCAGCTAGATTTGCTGTGTAAACTATCTAAACTTTAGATAAGATATATAGACAAGTTACTTGTTATAGTTACTTTTTCATCTCGGATCCGCTTTAATCCCCCCTCTCGGGTGCGCACGATCGCGTTGGGAGCGGAAACGGCAGGTGGAGTAGATCCCATGCAGCATCAGGCTAGAACAGCCACAAGTGCGGCTTAGGATCTAACAGATTATAGAATTTGTCAGTCTCATGGAGGTCTTTTTGGAGGTGGAGGTCTTTTTTCTAACGTGCTTTATTGCTATTCATGAAAATTGATTTCACGGGAAAAAGTTTTATGAAAATCTTATTTTTGTATTTTTTTGTGCTAATAAAGTTGTGTCAAAGTTTTGTACTGCAAGACTGTGCCATAGTACTTTAATTGAAAACTATTGTCCTTTTAAACAAACAAGTATTGAAAAGTGGGTGTGGTGAACTACACGTTAAAGCACTGTGTGTTTTTGCCCTTGCCCTTGAAAGGAGCGTTCCCAATTATATAGTAACCAGATTTAGCTCCGTTACCTGCATCAAGGCCTCTGATCGTTCATTTCTGGATTTTGATTTCTCGTCATTTCTGTTGAATGTTTGTAGATTGGCACTGAGCAACTTATATGCTGAAGTTTCTTCATGAAAATTGATATGTGAACCACACTTACTGGTGTATTGACTGGTCTTTAAAGAGGAGCTGTCAGCCATACTATGCCAGATTAAAAAAATGACATATATAAGTAGATAAATACTAGCTCTACTTACATAACATGTGTATTGCACGGTCCAAGTGTTGATTTCAGTGATATTTATAAAATAAAAAAGGTAAATGGAGAGAATTCTGTTCGCTGGCAGGGGCATCTTTTTTCCCTCCAGCTGAAGCCAATGGTGAGGTCACTTCCTCCTTTACTTCCCCCTCCTCCCCACACCAATAGCGAGCATTATGTCACAGGCACCCTCGCTTCCATGGAAACCCCCCTGCCCTGCTACCATATCCATAGGGATTCCCCCTGCATTTACCCTCAATCCTGCAGCATCCCCAATCGTCCCGCAGCACAGTGCTTAGTGGGGAAGAATAAATGCAGCTCCATCGCCTGGAACCATGTTGAGGCGAGTCTGTGTGCGCTGCATATATTCCCCGCTAAGCTCTACAATGCTGCGGGAAGAGTGCCGAGCCAGGGATGCTACAGGGTTGATTGTAAATGCAGGGAATCCCTAAGGAAATGGTAGCAGGAACGGGGGTCCCCATGGATGCGATGCGGTGGTGGCAGCTACTGCCCACATGAATCAGCAGAGATGCCTGTCGGGCTGGAGTGTGGGGAGGGGGCAGACACGGACAGTCATGGGAGGCAGCCAATGAGAGGAAAAGGAGTGAGAGTGACACAGGCTGCAGCCAATCAGGCTGAACTAGCTGTGTCTGTGCAGAAACTATCCCCCCCCCCCCCCCCCCCGCCCCAGCCTGCACTGCAACTCCTCTTTTGCGGCTGATTACTGGCTGCATACTAAGGAGCTGGGGACATGAGGATTATTCTCTGCAATAAAAAAGTAAGATTGATTTTAAAGTTATGCATTGCCTTTATAGCATTCCTTTTATATGATCAACAGATAGAAATAGAGAATTGATTTTGTTTTTCATGCCTAACAGTTACTCTTTAATATATATTCAACGATTTTTTTTCTGCCCCAGTATGGGTATAATTGACATATCGTATAACCATTTCAGGCCAATTAGATGTTTTCTTTTCAGTCTGGACACACCCTCAGTTTGTTTTGTTTTTTTATGGTCTGTATCGATAGGATATGATTATTCAATCAATATATACTTTACTATACATTGTGGTGTCTTTTGATGACTATAGATTATGCCTCGCTAAAAGGATAGAACGTGTCTTTTTGAGAGAAATATTCCTGCATAGAGTGTATTGATGATAATGAACTGTATGTGTGTATCTGCAGCTCCTGCATGCGGACACTAGGCGGCAGTATCTCTACCAGCTCCAGGAGTTCCTGACCACTGACAACATCCGCAACTGGAGATTCCGCTATGAATTAGCAGAGTGAGTGAAACGCAGCGTATGGGGCGATGCAGGAATAAATGGGGCTTATTACAGACTGCTGAGGGTATGCCACATACTCGGTAGCTGTTACTACTGCTTCCGGTCACATGATGTGATCTCACGTGTGTACGGCCATGTGGGATATCTTGTGTATGGTCACCTACATGCAGTATGAGAGCTTACCTACACAATCTGTTCATAGTATTCATAATCTGCTGACCCACATACTGCATGGAGGTGGTAACATTAGTCAATCAGCACTGGAAGTGTGTGAGCCCCTAAGCTTGTGTCATTTGCCGTAGGACACACTTGCAGTGTATAATACGTATTATATGAATATATATGGTATTGGTCCAGGATGAACGGCCTATGGGTAAACACATGTCCCTCCTGGAGGGGCGCTGTGATATATGTGACTGAGCTGCAATGACATGCTCCCTTCGGGAGGGGGTGCTGTTGGTGAACAGTAATTACAGTGTGATATATGTAGCTCTGTATTCTGCGCTGCAATAACATGCTACCTTCAGGAGGGGCGCTGTGATATATGTGACTGAGCTGCAATGACATGCTCCCTCCAGGAGGGGCGCTGTGATATATGTGACTGAGCTGCAATGACATGCTCCCTCCATGAGGGGCGCTGTGATATATGTAGCTCTGTATTCTGCGCTGCAATGACATGCTCCCTCCAGGAGGGGCGCTGTGATATATGTGACTGAGCTGCAATGACATGCTCCCTCCAGGAGGGGTGCTGTGATATATGTGACTGAGCTGCAATGACATGCTCCCTCCATGAGGGGGCGCTGTGATAAATGTGACTGAGCTGCAATGACATGCTCCCTCCACGAGGGGCGCTGTGATACAGTGTGATATATGTGACTGTGCTGCAATGACAGGGAGGGGCGCTGTGATATATGTGACTGAGCTGCAATGACATGCTCCCTCCATGAGGGGGCGCTGTGATATATGTGACTGAGCTGCAATGACATGCTCCCTTCACGAGAGGCGCTGTGATACCAGGGCTGTGGAGTCGTGGAGTCGGAGTCGTGGAGTCGGGCAATTTTGGGTGCCTGGAGTCGGAGTCGGGAAAAAATGCACCGACTCCGACTCCTAATGAATTTGTAACTGTAATTAAAATAGAAAATATGATAAAATGTTCTATTTCTCAGATAATAGTCATTAAAAATAATGTATATATACAGTATATATACAGTAATAGCTGTGCTTAGTCCACAAAAATGAAATAAACCAATCAAAATTAGTTACTTGTGCTGCTTCAATAAAGCAGTCCCTGTATTTTTAAGGTCAGATATACATATCTGATTGTGACTGTATATATGATGTGTACACAGGAATCTCTTATATATACTAAATAACATCTATGCTGTAAGAATAAAGCCTGATGTGTAGCCGTGTCACTAATAGAGATGGTCAACGAGATGGAAATAATTCTGCGTCGATTCTGATTTATGCAAATGTATGCACTCCCTTTGCTGATGAAATCAAATCATGTGATATGTTATTAAAATTTGGTTTGGTGACTACAAATTAAAGGGTAACTGAGACGGATGAAAAGTAAAGTTTTATACATACCTGGGGCTTCCTCCAGCCCCCTTCAGGCTAATCGGTCCCTCGCTGTCCTCCACCACCCGGATCTTCTGCTATGAGTCCTGGTAATTCAGCCAGTCAACGCTGTCCGGCGCATGCCGCTCCCACAGCCAGGAACATTCTGCACCTGCGCAATAGTGCTGCACAGGTGTAGTATGCTCCTGGCGGCGGAGTGTGTGCATGCGCACTACGCCCGACTGGCTCAAGTACCTGGACTCATAGCAGAAGATCCAGGTGGTGGAGGAGGACAACGAGGGACTGATTATCCTGAAGGCGGCTGGAGGAAGCCCCAGGTATGTATAAAACTTTAATTTCATCTGTCTCAGGTTTACTTTGTTACACAGTAGTACTATACTCTACATATGCACTCCCCACAGAGCTGCAGGGAATCCACTGAGAATGCTGTGCACATTGAACACAGAGGTGTTGTCTGTTTACAATCTCCTCATTCCCCTGCAGAGTACCTGCACATCATTCTTACATGTACCCACACTTACATTGCCTAGGGCCTGATAGATGTTCTTTGTTCCGGTTTGTACCTTTTACAAGTACTCTTACCAAGGACTAGTTTTAGTCTAAAGAGAATAAATATATTAGTCTACATATCCTTCTCACTTCAGTTGTCTTGTAAAATTCCTAAGCGTTGGCAGTTAAGAGACGAATTTCACGTTACATACTTTTAATCAACAAAATTGTAATATGCAAATTAGAGGAGTCGGAGTCGTGGAGTCTGAGTCGGTGGAATCCTAAACTGAGGAGTCGGAGTCTGTGGATTTTTGGACCGACTCCACAGCCCTGTGTGATACAGTGTGATATATGTGACTGTGCTGCAATGACATGCTCCCTCCAGGAGGGGCGCTGTGATATATGTGACTGAGCTGCAATTACATGTTCCCTCCATGAGGGGGCGCTGTGATATATGGGACTGAGCTGCAATGACATGTTCCCTTCAGGAGGGGGTGCTGTTGGTGGACAGTAATTACAGTGTGATATATGTAGCTCTATATTCTGGTCTGCAATGGCATGCTTTCTCCAGGTGGGGCACTGTGAAAATGTGTGACATATGTGACTGTTCTGCAATGCCATGTTCCCTCCAGGAGGGGCACTGTGATACAGTTTGACATATGTGACTGTTCTGCAATGCCATGTTCACTCTAGGAGGGGCACTGTGATACAGTGTGACATATGTGACTGTTTTGCAATGACATGCTTCCTCCAGGAGGGGTGCTGTGATACAGTGTTATATACAGTACTGTATGTGACTGTGCTGCAATGCCATGCTTCCTCCAGGAGTTGCTCTGATACAGTGTGATATATGTGACTGTGCTGCAATGCCATGCTTCTCCAGGAGGGGGTGCTGTGATACAGTGTGATATATGTGACTGTTCTGCAATGACATGCTTCCCCCAGGAGGGGGTGCTGTTGGTGGACAGTAATGACAGTGTGATATACTGTATGTAACTCTATATTCTGCTCTACAATGACATGCTCCCTCCAGGAGGAGCGCTGTGATAAAGTGTGATATATGTGACTGAGCTGCAATGCCATGTTCCCTCCAGGAGGGCGTGCTGTGATACAGTTTGACATATGTGACTGTTCTGCAATGCCATGTTCCCTCTAGGAGGTGCACTGTGATACAGTGTGATATATGTGACTGAGCTGCAATGACATGCTTCCTCCAGGAGGGGGTGCTGTTGGTGGTCAGTAATCACACTGTGATACCGTATACTGTATGTAACTCTATATTCTGCTCTGCAATGACATGCTCCCTCCAGGAGGGGGTGCTGTCAGTGGACCGTAATCACAGTGACATGTATGTGACTTGTTACAGGCAGCTGATCCTCATATTAGAGCTGTACAGCCCCAGAGACGTGTACGACTACCTGCGGGTCATCGCTCTGACGCTGTGCTCTGACAAGGTGTCTGAGGTGCGGTGGATCTCATTCAAGCTGGTAAGCTGCCATCATTCAAGTCCGTAGCGTATCCTTGTTTATGCATTTCCCGGTCAATAGTGGTGTATTATTATTTAGTATTTATATAGCGCCGGCATCTTCCGCAGCAATGCACAGAGTATATATTGTCTAGTATAGTTTATAAAGGTTCACAAATAAAGCTATTAAGTAGCATATCAGTTTGGTTCCTCTAATTCACACTCACATTCCCCCCTTTCCATATCCCAGTACTCACAGCTTCACCGGCAGCTCAGCAGTATGCTTGTACAGTGATTGTCAGTAACCTGTCACCTGGAGTGATCTGTAAAGATTGCTCTGACTCTGTGTAGTCAGCCTAACTTGTGTTATGTCAGACAGGCCGTGTCACTCACACAAAGTGTCTGATCCCACAGTCATTTATTATTATTATTATTATTTATTGTATTTATAAAGCGCCAGCAGGGCTGGCCAATAGATAAATGGGTTAACATACAAGGTAGGACATACAGGAAACTCACAACAAAACAAGATCATGCAAATTATTTGATAACAGTACAGTCATAGGTCAAAATAGAGACCCACAAGAGGGGCGATTGACAATAAGATTGCTTGATCAAGCTGGAAACACTAGGGAGGAGGGCCCTGCCAGAGGCTTACAATCTAAAGCATGGGGATGCAGACAATAGATGCATCTGTTGAGAGGGTGTCTAACGGAACGTATTATGGTGCTGGTGTAGGGGGGTATGCGAGCATGAAAAGGTGAGTCTTGACAGCTCGTTTTAAGGTATTAAAGGCTGTCATATTTTAGGGTTCTGTCATTTAAACACATGTGAAATGGGATCCCCCCATTTTGGCACCCAGGGTGTGACTCCAGGTGTCAGAATGTTGGGTAACTAGGAGGACATGAAGGTCACAGAGCCCCCTCCCTGAGCGGCCCCGTACCAGGCCCTGATATTACCCCAACCAGTGCATGCATAGTGCATCTGGAAAGCATTCACAGCACATGACTTTCTCCACATTTTGTTGCAGCCTTATTCCAAAATGGATTCAATGCATTTTTTTCACACAACACCCCATAATGACCACGTGACAAAAAGTTTACGTGAGATTTTGGCAAATTTAAAGGATACCCGAAGTGACATGTGACATCATGAGATAGACATGGGTATGTACAATGCCTAGCACACAAATAACTAGGATGTGTTGCTTTTTTTTTCTTTCTCTGCCTGAAAGAATTAAATATCAGGTATGTAAGTGGCTGACTCAGTCCTGACACAGATAGGAAGTGGCTACAGTGTGACCCTCACTGATAAGAAATTCCAACTATAAAACACTTTCCTAGCAGAAATTGGCTTCTGAGAGCAGGAAAGAGATAAAAAAAGATCAATAGTTCATACATTTTAGCTCTGGCATACTTCAATTAATGTGTCATTGAGCAAAAAACAATAAAACAGTTAAAACTTAAAAAGTAGATTTAAACATAAAATGAAACTGTGGAATATGTTAAAAAGTCATTTTTAGGAGAAGGAAGATAGATACAATTGTTTATTTCATTAGTTTATTTTCGCTTCTGGTGTTCTTTAACCATTTCAGCCGCTCAGACGTGAAGCTCACGTCCGGGCGGCTGCTCTGCTGCGCTCCCCCGCTCCTGTGCGCGATCGCGGGCGCGCCCCTGTGTCCCCCGGTAGCCCTGGGATCAGTGAAAGGGAACATGGTTCCCGATCACCGATCCCTGTTCCCCGCAGAAAAACCGAAGCGCTCACCCGTGAGGCTTCAGTTCTTCTGCCCAGAAGAATTTCCGCATCCCCCTTGTACTTCCGCTTAGCGAGAAGTACAAGGAGGGAAACCAAAAATGAAGGTGGCCATCTTGTGGCCAAATAGAAAACTACATCTACACTTTTTTTACATTACAATTTACTGAAACCGCAACATTAAAAATTTACAGTTTAAGTCCCACACCAAAATATTTCGCAAATAAAAATTTTAATAGAGAAAAAAAAAATAACAATTAAAAAAAAAAAAAAAAAAAAAGACATAAATAGTTACCTAAGGGTCTGAACTTTTTAAATGTGCATTTGAAGGGGGTATACTACAAACATTTTTTAAATTATAAGCTTGTAAATAGTGATGGACGCAAAACGGAAACAATGCACCTTTATTTCCAAATAAAATATTGGCGCCATACATTGCGATAGGGACAAAATTTAAATGGTATAATAACCGAGACATACGGGCAAATACAATACGTGGGTTTTAATTATGGTAGCATGAATTATTTTAAAGCTATAATGGCCGAAAACTGAGAAATAATGAATTTTTTCCATTTTTTTCTTATTAATCCTGTAAAAATGCATTTACAGTAAAGTGGCTCTTAGCAAAATGTACCACCCACAGAAAGCCTAATTAGTGGCGGAAAAAACAAGATATAGATCAATAAATTGTGATAAGTAGTGATAAAGTTATTAGCGAATGAATGGGAGTTGAAAATTGCTCCGATGCATAAGGTGAAAAATCCCCGCGGGCTGAAATGGTTAATAAAAATACAACCTCTGAGAAAGCACATGTACATACAGTAAGTTTTCACAGCCTTTGCCATGAAGCTCAAAATTGAGCACAGATGCATCCTGCTTCCCCTGATCATCCTTGAGATGTTTCTGCAGCTTAATTGGATTCCGTCTGTGGTATCAGAGATCCCCCAACGGTAATCATGGGGTAGCTGAAGATGGGTCCCCCACCTCCAGTAACCCCTATGAGGAGGAGAAGGGGCTGGGCCAATGAAATGCTCCCATTCTTTCTTGTTTGTAGGGAAGTAATACTTAGTAGTATAGTGAATTGTAGTGGAGCTGACATAGAGTGATGATCACATGATGATCACATGACATTGCTGTCTTGTCTCTTCTTCTCTGCAGATTGTCGAAATATTACACAAGTTCTTCTCCAGCGGTGAGACGGAGCTGGGCATAAACTTCATCAATGAGCTGATTGTGCAGTTCCGACACTCCAACAAATGGGTGGGCCGCCAGGCCTTCGCCTTCATTTGCCAGGTACAGTCTGCTGCCACGTGTGTCTGATCTATAGAACTGAAAGGCAGCTGTAATGCACGGTGTGGACGCATCTGCAGTGTGCAAGTCACAGGGGATATGCATGCGGCACAGACTCTGACGGGCGTGCACACAAGGGGTGCGGGGCGTATGCGCTGGTGGGCGTGCATGTGGGGTGGGGGCATGCATGAGGCACGGGCTATGTGACGGGCGTGCACACAAGGGGTGCGGGGCGTATGCGCTGGTGGGCGTGCATGTGGGGTGGGGGCATGCATGAGGCACAGGCTCTGTAATGGGCATGCACACAGGGGGTGAGGTGAGACGCATGGGGTCAGTCTCTGTGGTGGGCGTGCAAATGTGGTGGGGTCACACATGAGGCACGGGCTCTGTGGCGGGCATGCACATGGGGGGTGTGGGGCGCATGCGGTCAAGCTCTGTGGTGGGCGTGCACACGGGGGGGGGGGGGCGCATGCGGTCAGGCTCTGTGGTGGGCGTGCACAAGGGTGGGGGGAGCGGGCGGGCATGCAGCCCGGGCTCTGCGGTGGGTGTGCACACAAGGGGTGGGGAGGGGGGAATTGTTGGTATGGTTTAATGTCTGTACTGTAGCGCTCTCTTCTCAGCTTCAGAAGAGTATCTGGGAAATGTACATTGTTAGCATTGCTGATGTAAATGATAGAGGAGAAGATGTAAATGTCATCCTATATAGTGGCCTGCGCTGGTGTGTGGAGCAGCACATAACTGCAGCAGGGTCTATGCTTCTGTGTAAGCTCAGGACTTGTGACTTGCCCCCTTCTGCTCAGGTATAGGCTGGGGATGTGACCGGCGGAGTTCAGGGCAGAAAGGTCTTCAGCTGCCTCTATTTCTGAGTTACCACTAATCAGTTAAATATTTATTCATTTATTTCTGTACAGAATTTCATTGAAGATTGTAATAGAGGTAAAAGTCTTCTGAGTTCTTCTCATCAGGTCAAAGTAACACAGCTTTTTATATGACCACGATCAGCAATAATTGTAAGATGTAAAGTACATATAAAAAACACATTTCTCCAAGACTTCAATGGCGATGTCATTGTGTAGGTCTGACCCCGCCCATAACCTAATCACATGACAGCACTGTCATATCACTCTGTAGGTCTGACCCTGCCCATAATCTGATCACATGACATCACCATGATGTCACCCTGTAGGTCTGACCTCGCCAATAACCTGGTCACATGACAGCCCAGTGATGTCACTCTGTAGGTCTGACCCCGCCCATAACCTGGTCACATGACAGCACAGTGATGCCACTGTGTATTATTATTATTATTATTATTATTTATTGTATTTATAAAGCGCCAACATATTACGCAGCGCTGCACAATAGATAAATGGGTTAACATACAAGGTAGGACATACAGGAAACTCTGTAGGTCTGTCCATGCCCATAACAGGACTCCACATGGTTCTGTGGGGCAAACAGGACTCCATGTGACTATGCAGGACTCCACTTGGCTCTGTGGGGCATGCAGGACTCCACATGGCTCTGTGGGGCATGCAGGACTCCATGGCATGCATGACTTCATTTAAATCTCTGGGGCATGCAGGACTTCACTTGGATATGTGGGGCATGCAGGACTCCACATGGCTCTGTAGGGCATGCAGGACTCCATGGCATGCAGGACTCCACGTGGCTCTGCGGGGCATGCAGTGCTCCATGTGGCTCTACAGGGTATGCAGGACTTCACGTGGCTCTGTGGGGCGTGCAAGACTCCACGTAGCTCTGCGGGGCATGCAAGACTCCACGTAGCTCTGCGGGGCATGCTGGATTCCACAAGGCTCTGTGGGGCCTGCAGGACTCCACGTGGTTTTTTGGGCATGCTGGACTCCACATGGCTTTGCAGGGCATGCTGGACTCCATGTGGCTCTGCGGGGCAAACTGGATTCCACTAGGCTCTGCGGGGCCTGCAGGACTCCACGTGGTTTTTTGGGCATGCAGGACTCCACATGGCTTTGCAGGGCATGCTGGACTCCATGTGGCTCTGCGGGGCAAACTGGATTCCACTAGGCTCTGCGGGGCCTGCAGGACTCCACGTGGTTTTTTTGGGCATGCAGGACTCCACATGGCTTTGCAGGGCATGCTGGACTCCATGTGGCTCTGCGGGGCAAACTGGATTCCACTAGGCTCTGCGGGGCCTGCAGGACTCCACGGGGCTTTTTATGTCATGCAGGGCTCCACATGGCTCTGCAGGGCATGCAGGACTCCACGAGGCTCTGCGGGTCATGCTGGACTCCACGTGGCTTTTCGGGGCATGCAGGACTTCACGAGCCTCTGCGGGGCATGCAGGACTCCATGTGGCTCTATGGGGCATGCCAGACTCCACGTGGCTCGGCAGGGCATGCAGGACTCCACGTTGGAGGTGGCAAAGGGTCTTTCCCCTGCCACAAGCTGAGGTCCCTGGAGCTCCTGGCCGGATATGATTTGATCCCAGGGACAGATCGGGGGACAGCGAGCAAGTATGACATCACTGACTCTCAGTGGATAATGGCCGGACGCTGTTACAGAGTGTGGTAATCAGTTTGTGGTTGTATAGTAGTGATGGTCTCCCTGCTGATAACAGTTCTGCTTGTTGTGTTTCCAGGCGGTGGTGCAGGAGGAGTGTATGCCTGCTGAACAGTTTGTCACCCACTTACTACCCAGTCTCCTCAGCCTGGCATCCGATCCTGTGCCCAACGTTCGGGTATTACTGGCTAAAGCACTCAAACAGACTCTCCTGGAAAAAGGTACTTTCTTTACGCCCCACCCACTCCTGCCTTTGGCCCCTCCCTCTCTCTTCCCTTCACCTTTACCCCTCCCTCTCTCTTCCCTTCACCTTTGCCACACCCTCTCTCTTCACCTTTGCCCCTCCCTTTCTCTTCATCTTTGCCCCTTCCTGTCTCTTCTCTTCACCTTTGCCCCTCCCTCTCTCTTCCCTTCACCTTTGCTCTCCCTCTCTTCCCTTCACCTTTGCTCCTCCCTCTCTTTTTTTCGCCTTTGCCCCTCCCTCTCTCTTATCTTTACCTTTGCCCCTCTCTCTCTTCCCTTTACCTATGCCCCTCCCTTTCTCTTCCCTTCACCTTTATGACCCTCACTCTCTCTTTCCTTCACCTATGTCCTTCCCTCTCTCTTCCCTTAACCTATGTCCTTCCCTCTCTCTTCCCTTAACCTATGCCCCTCACTCTCTCTTCCCTTCACCTATGCCCCTCACTCTCTCTTCCCTTCACCTATTGCCCTCCCTCTCTCTTCCCCTAACCTATGCCCCTCCCTCTCTTTTCCCATCACCTATGCCCCTCACTCTCTCTTCCCTTCACCTATGCCCCTCACTCTCTCTTCCCTTCACCTATGCCCCTCACTCTCTCTTCCCTTCACCTATGCCCCTCACTCTCTCTTCCCTTCACCTATGCCCCTCACTCTCTCTTCCCTTCACCTATGCCCCTCCCTCTTTATTCCCTTCACCTATGCCCCTCCCTCTCTCTTTCCTTCACCATTGCCCCTCCCTCTCTCTTCCCTTCACCTTTTCCTTTGTATTTGGCCATGCCGCATACAATTTGTATGATGTTTGCATGCAAGCTGGGATTATGAGCGTGTCACTTGACCTCTGACATGATGTGTTTCTTGCAGCCTACTTCACTAGTCTGGGGAATCCACACTTGGAGGCTGTAGAGAAGACGGTACAGGCCATGCAGCTGGACAGAGACCAGGATGTCCGCTTCTTCTCTGCCACAGAACCAAAGCGAGCCCTGAGCAGCAGCACCTCTCTGGAGCAATCTGTAGACTGAGCCACTGCCCTCTCCATAGCACTGGATCCGTGTACAGCAGTCCCCTCTGAGTTCCTGTACATATCAGTCTCCTCCCCCTTGTAGCCAGCCAGTAACCTGTGCATGCGGCTCAGCATACAGAAGTCCCCTCTGACTTCCTGTACTTATCAGTCTCCTCCCCCTTGTAGCCAGGCAGTGGCATGCGACTCGACATACAGCAGTCCCCTCTGACTTCCTGTACATATTAGTCTCCTCCCCTTGTAGCCAGCCAGTAACCTGTGGCATGTGGCACAGCATACAGCAGTCCCCTCTGACTTCCTGTACATATCAGACTCCTCCCCCTTGTAGCCAGCCAGTAACCTGTTGCATGTGGCTCAGCATACAGCAGTCCCCTCTGACTTCCTGTACATATCAGTCTCCTCCCCCTTGTAGCCAGCCAGTAACCTGTGGCATGTGAGTCAGCATACAGCAATCCCCTCTGACTTCCTGTACTCTCTCTTGTAGCCCGCCAGTAACCTGTGGCATGCGGCACAGCATACAGCAGTCCCCTCTGACTTCCTGTACATAGTCTCCTCCACCTTGTAGCCCACCAGTAACCTGTGCCATGTGGCTCAACATACAGCAGTCCCCTCTGACTTCCTGTACATATCGGTCTCCTCCCCCTCGTAGCCCACCAGTAACCCTGTGGTATGTGGCACAGCAGTCCCCTCTGGCTTCCAGTATATATTGGTCTCCTCCCTTTTGTAGCCAGCCAGTAACCTGTGGCATGCGGCACAGCATACAGCAGTCCCCTCTGACTTCCTGTACATATCATTCTCCTCCTCCGTGTAGCCCGCCAGTAACCTGTGGCATGTGGCTCAGCATACAGCAGTCCCCTCTGACTTCCTGTATATATCAGTCTCCTCCCCCTTGTAGCCCACCAGTAACCTGTGGCATGTGGCAGAGAAGTCCCCTCTGACTTCCTGTATATATCAGTCTCCTCCCCCTTGTAGCCAGCCCATAACCTGTAGCATGTGGCTCAGCATACAGCAGTCCCCTCTGACTTCCTGTACATATTAGTTTCCTCCGCCTTGTAGCCAGCCAGTAACCGGTGGCCTGCGGCTCAGCATACATCAATCCCCTCTGATTTCCTGTACATATCAGTCTCCTCCTCCTTGTAGCCAGACAGTAACCTGTGGCATGCAGCACAGCATACAGCAATCCCTTCTGACTTCCTGTACATAAGTCTCCTCCTCCTTGTAGCCAGCCAGTGGCATGTGGCACAGCATACCGCAGTCCCCTCTGACTTCCTGTACATATCAGTCTCCTCCCCCTTGTAGCCAGCCAGTAAAATGTAGAATTCAGCCACTTATGATAGAAATACATTAAGGTTAAGGCAGAATTCTAGCTGAAGCTGATCTGTGCTGGACGGAGCAGGGCAGGATTCCACTGCTAAGTGAGGAACTAGAAGCCTCTAGAACATGCGGTTCCCCGAATCCTCGCTACCTACACATAGCGAATGACCACAGCGGAAATGCCAGAAAGGAAGGGGTAAAGGAGAGGTGCCTGAACCCGAGGGGGATCTGGTGTTATGTGAAGGATGATGTCACACCTGTACCTATCAGGAAGGATGATGTTATAGCTGTACCTATCAGCAAGGATGATGCCATACCTGTAATCTTATCGAAGGATGATGTCGTAGCTGTTCCTGTGAACATCCATGTAGACAAGTCACCATGGCGATATTAAGGAAATTACGTGGCACACATCCTGTCCTGCACCATGCATGATGCAGTTTTGGGCGGAGTTCTGCTACTAGTAATGCATGCAGCGCAGTAATGTCTACGGACACGCCCATAACCTTCATTTCCCGCTCCCATCTCCCCGGGCCTCTGCCTAGAGGAGGGGCCAGTGTTCCGTGTTTGTGTATATACCTGTATAACGTTGTACACTATCTACTTCTGTAATATGTTTTTGAATATATTTTATATATTTTTTTAACTAAAAAAAGAAAAAAAAAGAAAAACTGAGGTAACTATAGGGGGAGGGAAGTGGGATTTAGGACATTTTGTGAAACTCTTAAGGAAAGAGATATTTTAATTCTGGGTTTTGGAACTCGGTCCGCCTGCTCTAAGCCTGCATTCCACACCATTGGTCAGTTGTTTTTTGTAACTTGTAACCACAGGGAGAAGGCAGAGCTCTGAGTAATGTAAGGGCGGGACTGAACTATGGGCATGCGGCCCAAAACACAGAAGAAATACATTATACATGTACTACTGTCACTGATTCTGTGCAGCCAGTCTTGTGAGCCAGACAGCCTAGCCACACAGAAGAGGCAGGAGATATAGCTCTGTGCTCTGCATGAGCAAAGCTCCTCCCACAGCTTTCTGATTGGACAGCTTATGACCTCATCATTTTGCTCTGCTCTCTCATAATGAAACTTCCACTATTGGATGGTAGAACAATATGCTGATTGGCTCATAGCGTCCCCCGCCCCTTTCCTGTTTGTGTCTGCAGCTGTGCAAGGACTACATGAAGCTGACAACAAGACAGAATCAGATACTTTAAAGCCCCTCCCAGAAAAAAAAGTATTTCATTTTTTTATAGTTTGATATAAGGGGTCAGAAGTATTGGGTGTTATTGCTGCCCTGTGTCCCATCTGTAAGAATTTACATCACTTCCTGTACAGACAGGAACTTCCTGTACATACAGGAAGCTGGGAATCTCCCTGAGATTATTATTTGTTTTATTAGAAATTAACATTAACTTTTATATAAAATAATTTAATACTGATTATTGAATACATGAAATGGTTACATGGTTAAATTGTTATACAGTATATGCTCAGAGTTCATCTTAAATACATTGTGAATGACTCAGAAGCCATTTCAGTCTTATAGATTTATGTTTTGCATAGCCGTTGTGACAGCGATCGTCTCCTCTTTTGTGTCGTTGCTGTTTTCTGTAGTATTAGAATTTTTCTACTGAGACATTCCATGGATATAATGTGAGATGTGATGTTTGGCAGTTCCTCCCTCCTCCTGTAGGGGGCTTGCTGCTGCCGAGCAGAGAAGCCGGTTCAGGTCTCACACATTATTAATGACCACGCTTCATAGGGGGTTTGTGAGATGCAAATTTATTCAGCTTAGAATTGGACCAAAAACAGCAGCCGCTTATTATTATAATTGGTCCAATGCCAGACTGTATACATTTGCATAAGAGTAACATGGAAATTTGCATAATTTTGAAATTGTTATCTATTCATTAACGTCTCTAGTGAAGGCTTACGCCACTCATGCGACTGTTTAATGTCATTTTCACTTCAATAAAATGATCACATCTATGCAAAATCACATTAAAAATAACGATCGATTCTTGGTGATCGTTTCTTATAAGTGTAGTTGGAGATTTGGATATGTGGGATGTGAGAAAATTATATTATATAACATGCATTCATGTTTATGGTTTAGGAAGGAGTCCTTAAATGCAGCATACTGTAAGTCACGCTGTGGCATGCAGCCTATAGGATGACTAGGAAGCAGTGACCGTATAGAGAGTGCAACCTATAGGATGAGTAGGAAGCAGTGACTGTGCAGAGCGTGCAGCCTATAGGATGAATAGGCAGCTGTGACTGTGCAGTGCAGGCGTCCTATAGGATGACTAGGAAGCAGTTACCATACCAAGCGTGCAGCCTATAGGATGACTAGGAAGCGGTGATCGTACCAACCGTGCAGCCTATAGGATGACTAGGAAGCGGTGATCGTACCAAGCGTGCAGCCTATAGGATGACTAGGAAGCAGTGACTGTGCAGAGCATGCAGCCTATAGGAGGACTAGGAAGCAGTGACTGTACAGAGCGTGCAGCCTATAGGATGACTAGGAAGCAGTGATTGTGCAGAGCGTGCAGCCTATAGGAGGAATAGGAAGCAGTGACTGTACAGAGCATGCAGCCTATAGGTTGACTAGGAAGCCTTGATTGTGCAGAGCGTGCAGCCTATAGGTTGACTAGGAAGCAGTGACTGTGCAGAGCGTGCAGCCAATAGGATGACTAGGAAACAGTGACTGCACCAAGCATGCAGCCTATAGGATGACTAGGAAGCAGAGACTGTACAGAGCATGCAGCCTATAGGATGACTAGGAAGCAGTGACTGCAGAGCTCGCAGCCTATAGGATGACTAGGAAGCCTTGATTGTGCAGAGCGTGCAGCCTATAGGTTGACTAGGAAGCAGTGACCGTACCAAGTGTGAAGACTAAAGGATGACTAGGAAGCAGAAACTGTGCAGAGCGTGCAGCCTATAGGAAGACTAGGAAGCAGTGACTGTGTGGAGTGTGCAGCCTATAAGATGAGTAGGAAGCAGTGACCGTACAGAGTGTACAGCCTATAGGATGACTAGGAAGCAGTGACTGTACAGAATGTGCAGCCTATAGGATGACTAGGAAGCAGTGACTGTACCAAGCGTGCAGACTATAGGATGACTAGGAATCGGTGACCGTGCAGAGCGTGCAGCCTATAGGATGACTAGGAGGCAGTGACTATACCAAATGTGCAGCCTATAGGATGACTAGGAAGCAGTGATCGTACCAAGTGTGCAGCCTATAGGATGACTAGGAAGCAGTGACTGTGCATAGCGTGCAGCTTATAGGATGACTTGGAAGCAGTGACTGTGCAGAGCGTGCAGCCAATAGGATGACTAGGAAGCAGTGACTGTGCAGAGCGTGCAGCCTATAGGATTACTGTTATGTAACCTGCATGTTGGTAATATTGTAGATAATATGGCTGATGTGGGAAGGTCTGCTATACATATAATGTTATGCTTAAGACTAGGAATGACTAGGAAGCAGTGACCATACCAAGTGTGCAGCCTATAGGATGACTAGAAAGCAGTGACTGTGCAGAGCGTGCAGCCTATAGGATGACTAGGAAGCAGTGACCGTACCAAGCATGCAGCCTATAGGATGACTAGGAAGCAGTGACTGTACCAAGCATGCAGCCTATACGATGACTAGGAAGCAGTTACCATACCAAGCGTGCAGCCTATAGGATGACTAGGAAGCGGTGATCGTACCAAGCGTGCAGCCTATAGGATGACTAGGATGCAGTAGCTGTGAAGAGCGTTCAGCCAATAGAATCAGTAGGAAGCAGTGACTATACAGAGCGTGCAGCCTATAGGATTACTGTTATGTAACCTGCATGTTGGTAATATTGTAGAGAATATCGCTGATGTGGGAAAGTCTGCTATAGATATGTTATGCTGAAGACTCTTCCTAATTTGCTCCATACTGGAGGTGGAAGTTGAAGCTTACAAATCATTCATCATTTAACAGCTGCTGGTTAAATGTCTCAATACTCTATGATTTGTTAGTCCCGCCTTCTGCTTCCTGTTTACGATATGTTAGCTAATTAGGAGAATCATTGCTACTGAAAACCGAAGCAAGGCCTAATTTCCCTGAGTGAGAGAGAACCGATCCAATCCCAGCTACCCGTCTCCTGCTGCTGATGTCACAGTTTCCAAGAGCAACAAAGACAGCTTCTCTCAGTCACTTTGCTGGGCGGAGCCTCTCGTTAGTCGGTTTAATGCATTTCCCTGATATTTCCGCTCAGAGTGTACCGTAGACGACGTGGCAGTGTGGAATGGTGGCCTGTGGACTCTCCTGTGTGAAATGTTTTGCTGTGAATCAAGAAACTTAGGATTTTATCTCATTTTTGATTTTTTTTTTTTACTTTGATATTTGTATTTTTATGGAGGGGGGTATTTGTCATTTCCTGTAAATAGTGGGCAGATATGGCGGCAGCTACCTTTCTGGTGCGGCACAATTCGTAACGGTTCAGCTCTATGCACTGCACTTTGTATCGTCTACAATCACCTCTGTTATCGGTACCGGATGATCATCTACAGTCAGGCAGACCGACCAGTCGCATTCTTCTGTCCAGAGCTCAGGTGTTCCGTGATGCTAATCATTCAGACTCGGAATTGGCGAAATGCAGATTGACAGTGCATACTATCAAAGACATTTCCAGCCTTCATACAATTTGCATGCGAGTTGTGAATGATAATTATCTCGTTGGCTGATCTGTAGATCAGACTCCATGCACAGTATAAAAGATGGAAGAATCTGATTGGCTGCCAGAGTAACCACTGATGATTGAGGCCCACTGGCCTCTATTAACTTTAACTCTCTTGTGGCCTTCCACCTGTTGAGAAGTCCCACCATGTCCCTCAGATGGAATCCCACAGGAAATGTATATAATCTGCACTTATAACTCCCTCTCCCTTTGGCAATGGACTGTTCCAGCAGCTGTAGCGGCTGCACCCCCTTGTGATTGACACTTTGGGTGGTCTGCACCCCACTTTGGCAGCCGTGTATCATACACAGTGTTGTGAAAACCAGTTTGTATTAATCTTAATAAAGTTAGATTTCTATTTACAAAATACTTGTGGTCATTTTGTCTGGACTTGTTTGGATGTGAATGATGTGTATGACAATGGCAGTGACTGTATAGAGAGTGCGTGCTGCTGTCCCAGGACTCCTCCCCTGAGTAATGATGAGTATGATAGTGGCAGCTGTACAGAGAGTGCGTGCTGCAGTCCCAGGGCTCCTCCTCTGTGGAATGATGAGTATGATAATGGCAGTGACTGTACAGAGTGCGTGCTGCGGTCCCAGGGCTCCCCCCCCTGTAGAACGATGAGTATGATAATGGCAGTGACTGTACAGAGAGTGCGTGCTGCAGTCCCAGGGCTCCTCCCCTGTGGAATGATGAGTATGATAATGGCAGTGACTGTACAGAGAGTGCGTGCTGCAGTCCCAGGGCTCCTCCTCTGTGGAATGATGAGTATGATAATGGCGGCTGTACAGAGAGTGCGTGCTGCAGTCCCAGGGCTCCTCCCCTGTGGAATGATGAGTATGATAATGGCAGTGACTGTACAGAGAGTGCGTGCTGCAGTCCCAGGGCTCCTCCTCTGTGGAGTGATGAGTATGATAATGGCAGTGACTGTACATACAGTGCGTGCTGCAGTCCCAGGGCTCCTCCTCTGTGGAATGATGAGTATGATAATGGCAGTGACTGTACATACAGTGCGTGCTGCAGTCCCAGGGCTCCTCCTCTGTGGAATGATGAGTATGATAATGGCGGCTGTACAGAGAGTGCGTGCTGCAGTCCCAGGGCTCCTCCTCTGTGGAATGATGAGTATGATAATGGCAGTGACTGTACAGAGAGTGCGTGCTGCAGTCCCAGGGCTCCTCCTCTGTGGAATGATGAGTATGATAATGGCAGTGACTGTACAGAGAGTGCGTGCTGCGGTCCCATGGCTCCTCCCCTGTGGAATGATGTATATGATAATGGCGGCTGTACGGAGAGAGAGTGTGTGCTGCAGTCCCTGGGCTCCTCCTCTGTGGAATGATGAGTATGATAATGGCAGTGACTGTACAGAGAGTGCATGCTGCGGTCCCATGGCTCCTCCCCTGTGGAATGATGAGTATGATAATGGCAGTGACTGTACAGAGTGCGTGCTGCGGTCCTATGGCTCCTCCCCTGTGGAATGATGAGTATTATAATGGCGGCTGTACAGAGAGAGTGCGTGCTGCGGTCCCTGGGCTTCTCCTTTGTGGAATGATAAGTATGATAATGGCAGCTGTACAGAGAGTGTGTGCTGCAGTCCCAGGGCTCCTCCTCTGTGGAATGATGAGTATGATAATGGCAGTGACTGTACAGAGAGTATGTGCTGCAGTCCCATGGCTCCTCCCCTGTGGAATGATGAGCATGATAATGGCAGTGACTGTACAGAGAGTGCGTGCTGTGGTCCCAGGGCTCCTCCCCTGTGGAATGATGAGTATGATAATGGCAGTGACTGTACAGAGAGTGCGTGCTGCGGTCCCAGGGCTCCTCCTCTGTGGAATGAGTATGATAATGGCGGCTGTACAGAGAGTGCGTGCTGCAGTCCCATGGCTCCTCCCCTGTAGAATGATGAGTATGATAATGGCAGTGACTGTACAGAGAGTGCGTGCTGCAGTCCCAGGGCTCCTCCTCTGTGGAATGATGAGTATGATAATGGCAGTGACTGTACAGAGAGTGCGTGCTGCAGTCCCAGGGCTCCTCCTCTGTGGAATGATGAGTATGATAATGGCAGTGACTGTACAGAGAGTGCGTGCTGCAGTCCCAGGGCTCCTCCCCTGTGGAATGATGAGTATGATAATGGCAGTGACTGTACAGAGAGTGCGGGCTGCAGTCCCAGGGCTCCTCCTCTGTGGAATGATGAGTATGATAATGGCAGTGACTGTACATACAGTGCGTGCTGCAGTCCCAGGGCTCCTCCTCTGTGGAATGATGAGTATGATAATGGCGGCTGTACAGAGAGTGCGTGCTGCAGTCCCAGGGCTCCTCCTCTGTGGAATGATGAGTATGATAATGGCAGTGACTGTACAGAGAGTGCGTGCTGCAGTCCCAGGGCTCCTCCTCTGTGGAATGATGAGTATGATAATGGCAGTGACTGTACAGAGAGTGCGTGCTGCGGTCCCATGGCTCCTCCCCGTGGAATGATGTATATGATAATGGCGGCTGTACGGAGAGAGAGTGTGTGCTGCAGTCCCTGGGCTCCTCCTCTGTGGAATGATGAGTATGATAATGGCAGTGACTGTACAGAGTGCATGCTGCGGTCCCATGGCTCCTCCCCTGTGGAATGATGAGTATGATAATGGCAGTGACTGTACAGAGTGCGTGCTGCGGTCCCATGGCTCCTCCCCTGTGGAATGATAAGTATTATAATGGCGGCTGTACAGAGAGAGTGCGTGCTGCGGTCCCTGGGCTCCTCCTCTGTGGAATGATGAGTATGATAATGGCGGCTGTACAGAGAGTGTGTGCTGCAGTCCCAGGGCTCCTCCTCTGTGGAATGATGAGTATGATAATGGCAGTGACTGTACAGAGAGTATGTGTTGCAGTCCCATGGCTCCTCCCCTGTGGAATGATGAGCATGATAATGGCAGTGACTGTACAGAGAGTGCGTGCTGCGGTCCCAGGGCTCCTCCCCTGTGGAATGATGAGTATGATAATGGCAGTGACTGTACAGAGAGTGCGTGCTGCGGTCCCAGGGCTCCTCCTCTGTGGAATGAGTATGATAATGGCGGCTGTACAGAGAGTGCGTGCTGCAGTCCCAGGGCTCCTCCTCTGTGGAATGATGAGTATGATAATGGCAGTGACTGTACAGAGAGTGCGTGCTGCAGTCCCAGGGCTCCTCCTCTGTGGAATGATGAGTATGATAATGGCAGTGACTGTACAGAGAGTGCGTGCTGCAGTCCCAGGGCTCCTCCTCTGTGGAATGATGAGTATGATAATGGCAGTGACTACAGAGAGTGCGTGCTGCAGTCCCAGGGCTCCTCCTCTGTGGAATGATGAGTATGATAATGGCAGTGACTGTACAGAGAGTGCGTGCTGCAGTCCCAGGGCTCCTCCCCTGTGGAATGATGAGTATGATAATGGCGGCTGTACAGAGAGTGCATGCTGCAGTCCCTGGGCTCCTCCCCTGTGGAATGATGAGTATGATAATGGCAGTGACTGTACAGAGAGTGCATGCTGCGGTCCCAGGGCTCCACCCCTGTGGAATGATGAGTATGATAATGGCAGTGACTGTACAGAGAGTGCATGCTGCAGTCCCAGGGCTCCTCCTCTGGAATGATGAGTATGATAATGGCAGTGACTGTACAGAGAGTGCATGCTGCAGTCCCAGGGCTCCTCCTCTGTGGAATGATGAGTATGCTAATGGCGGCTGTACAGAGAGTGCATGCTGCGGTCCCTGGGCTCCTCCCCTGTGGAATGATGAGTATGATAATGGCAGTGACTGTACAGAGAGTGCATGCTGCTGTCCCAGGGCTCCTCCCCTGTGGAATGATGTGTATGATAATGGCGGTTGTACAGAGAGAGTGTGTGCTGCGGTCCCAGGGCTCCTCCCCTGTGGAATGATGTGTATGATAATGACGGACTGTACAGAGAGTGCGTGCTGCGGTCCCTGGGCTCCTCCTCTGTGGAATGATGAGTATGATAATGGCGGCTGTACAGAGAGTGCGTGCTGCTGTCCCAGGGCTCCTCCCCTGTGGAATTGATGAGTATGATAATGGCGGCTGTACAGAGAGTGCATGCTGCGGTCCCTGGGCTCCTCCCCTGTGGAATGATGAGTATGATAGTGGCAGCTGTACAGAGAGTGCATGCTGCGGTCCCTGGGCTCCTCCCCTGTGGAATGATGAGTATGATAATGGCAGTGACTGTACATAGAGTGCGTGCTGCGGTCCCTGGGCTCCTCCCCTGTGGAATGATGAGTATGATAATGGCAGTGACTGTACAGAGAGTGCGTGCTGCTGTCCCAGGGATCCTCCCCTGTGGAATGATGTGTATGATAATGGCGGCTGTACAGAGAGAGTGTGTGCTGCGGTCCCAGGGCTCCTCCCCTGTGGAATGATGTGTATGATAATGACAGGGACTGTACAGAGAGTGCGTGCTGCAGTCCCAGGGCTCCTCCTCTGTGGAATGAGTATGATAATGGCAGTGACTGTACAGAGAGTGCGTGCTGCAGTCCCAGGGCTCCTCCCCTGTGGAATGATGAGTATGATAGTGGCAGCTGTACAGAGAGTGCATGCTGCAGTCCCAGGGCTCCTCCCCTGTGGAATGATGAGTATGATAGTGGCAGCTGTACAGAGAGTGCATGCTGCAGTCCCTGGGCTCCTCCCCTGTGGAATGATGAGTATGATAATGGCAGTGTCTGTACAGAGAGTGCATGCTGCGGTCCCAGGGCTCCACCCCTGTGGAATGATGAGTAAGATAGTGGCAGCTGTACAGAGAGTGCATGCAGCAGTCCCAGGACTCCTCCCCTGAGGAATGAGGTGTATGATAGTGGCAGCTGTATAGAGAGTGCATGCTGCAGTCACAGGGCTCCTCCTCTGTGGAATGATGAGTATGATAATGGCAGTTACTGTACAGAGAGTGCGTGCTGCAGTCCCAGGGCTCCTCCCCTGTGGAATGATGTGTATGATAATGGCGGCTGTACAGAGAGTGCAGGCAGGAGTCCCAGGACTCCTCCCCTGAGGAATGATGTGTATGATAATGACAGGGACTGTACAGAGAGTGCGTGATGCAGTCCCAGTTCTCCTCCCCTGTGGAATGATTAGTATGATAATTTATTTATTTTATTTATTTATTTATTGTATTTATAAAGCGCCAACATATTACGCAACATAATGGCAGTGACTGTACAGGGAGTGCGTGCTGCGGTCCTAGGGCTCCTCCCCTGTGGAATGATGAGTATGATAATGGCAGTGACTGTACAGGGAGTGCGTGCTGCGGCCCCAGGGCTCCTCCCCTGTGGAATGATGAGTATGATAATGGCGGCTGTACAGAGACTGCATGATATGGTGTTCCTAGGACTCCTCCCTGAGGAATGATGTGGATGATAATTGCAGTGACCAGGGCTGTGGAGTCAGTACAAAAATCCACCAACTCCTCAGGTTAGGATTCCTCCGACTCCTCTAATTTGCACATTACAATTTTGTTGATTGAAAGTATGTAACATGAAATGCATCTCTTAACTGCCAACGCTTAGGAATTTAAAAATACAACTGAAGTGAGAGGGATATGGAGGTTGCCATATTTATTCCCTTTTAAAAAATACCAGTTACCTGTCTAGCCTTCTTCTGCCTCTAATACTTTTAAGTCATAGACTAAAACTAGTCCTTGGTAAGAGTACTTGTAGAAAGGAACAAAGAACATCTATCAGACCCTAGGCAATGTGACTGTGGGTACATGTAAGAGTGATGTGCAGGTACTCTGCAGGAGGATGAGGTGATTCTTCCTCTATTACACATTCTTCATATACAATCTGAACCAGGTTTATGGGTGATAGACAACATCTCTGTGTTCATTGTGCACAACATTCTCAGTGGATTCCCTGCAGCTCTGTGGGGAGTGCATATGTATAGTACTACTGTGTAATGAGACAGATGAAATTAAAGTTTATACATACCTGGGGCTTCCTCCAGCCCCCTTCAGGCTAATCAGTCCCTTACTGTCCTCCTCCGCCACCTGGATCTTCTGCTATGGGTCCAGGTACTTGAGCCAGTCGGGCCTAGTGCGCATGCACACACTCTGCCTCTGGGAGCGTACTACACCTGCGCAGCACTATATCGCAGATGCAGAATGCTTCTGGCTGTGGGAGCGGCATGCGGCCGGACTGCGCTGACTGGCTGAATTACCGGGACTCATAGCAGAAGATCCATGTGGCGAGGAGGACAGTGACTGGATCAGCCTGCAGGGGGCTGGAGGAAGCCCCAGGTATGTATACAACTTTTTTTTCATCCGTCTCAGGTACCCTTTAATTTGTAGTCACCAAACTAAATTTTAACAACATATCAAATTATTTGATTTCATGAGCAAAGAGAGTGCATACATTTGCATAAACCAGCATCAACGCAGAATTTATTCCATCTCATTGACTATTTCTATTAGTGACACAGCTACACATCAGGCTTTATTCTTACAGCATAGAGGTTATTGAGATGTTATTTAGTACATATATAAAAGATTCCTGTGCACACATCATATATACTGTACAGTCACAATCAGGTATGTATATCTGACTTTAAAAATACAGGGACTGCTTTATTGAAGCAGCACAAGTAAGTATTTTTTTAATGGTTTATTTCATTTATTATATATAAATTATTTATGATGACTATTATCTGAGAAATAGAACATTTTATTATTTTCTATTTTAATTACAGTTTAAATTCATTAGGAGTAGGAGTCGGTGCATTTTCTCCCGACTTCGACTCCAGGTACCCAAAAATTGCCCCGACTCCTTGACTCCGACTCCACAGCCCTGGCAGCGACTGAGTGGCAGCTCAGCTGTACAGAGAGTGCATGCTGCGGTCCCTGGGCTCCTCCCCTGTGGAATGATGAGTATGATAATGGCAGTGACTGTACAGAGAGTGCGTGCTGCTGTCCCTGGGCTCCTCCCCTGTGGAATGATGAGTATGATAATGGCAGTGACTGTACAGAGAGTGCGTGCTGCGGTCCCAGGGCTCCTCCCCTGTGGAATGATGTGTATGATAATGACAGGGACTGTACAGAGAGTGCGTGCTGCGGTCCCAGGGCTCCTCCCCTGTGGAATGATGTGTATGATAATGACAGGGACTGTACAGAGAGTGCGTGCTGCGGTCCCTGGGCTCCTCCTCTGTGGAATGATGAGTATGATAATGGCGGCTGTACAGAGAGTGTGTGCTGCAGTCCCAGGGCTCCTCCTCTGTGGAATGATGAGTATGATAATGGCAGTGACTGTACAGAGAGTGCTTGCTGCTGTCCCAGGGCTCCTCCCCTGTGGAATTGATGAGTATGATAATGGCCGCTGTACAGAGAGTGCATGCTGCGGTCCCTGGGCTCCTCCCCTGTGGAATGATGAGTATGATAATGGCAGTGACTGTACAGAGAGTGCGTGCTGCTATCCCAGGGATCCTCCCCTGTGGAATGATGTGTATGATAATGGCGGCTGTACAGAGAGAGTGCGTGCTGCGGTCCCAGGGCTCCTCCCCTGTGGAATGATGTGTATGATAGTGGCAGCTGTACAGAGAGTGCATGCAGCAGTCCCAGGACTCCTCCCCTGAGGAATGATGTGTATGATAGTGGCAGCTGTACAGAGAGTGCGTGCTGCAGTCCCAGGGCTCCTCCCCTGTGGAATGATGAGTATGATAATGGCGGCTGCACAGAGAGTGCGTGCTTCGGTCCCAGGGCTCCTCCCCTGTGGAATGATGAGTATGATAATGGCGGCTGTACAGAGTGTTTGTGCTGCAGTCCCAGGGCTCCTCCTCTGTGGAATGATGAGCATGATAATGGCAGTGACTGTACAGAGTGCGTGCTGCGGTCCCAGGGCTCCTCCCCTGTGGAATGATGAGTATGATAATGGCAGTGACTGTACAGAGTGCGTACTGCGGTCCCAGGGCTCCTCCCCTGTGGAATGATGAGTATGATAATGGCAGTGACTGTACAGAGAGTGCGTGCTGCGGTGCCAGGGCTCCTCCTCTGTGGAATGATGAGTATGATAATGGCGGCTGTACAGAGAGTGCGTGCAGCAGTCCCATGGCTCCTCTCCTGTAGAATGATGTGTATGATAATGGCAGTGACTGTATAGAGAGTGCATGCTGCGATCCCATGGCTACTCCCCTGTGGAATGATGAGTATGATAATGGCAGTGACTGTACAGAGAGTGCGTGGTTCGGTCCCAGGGCTCCTCCTCTGTGGAATGATGAGTATGATAATGGCAGTGAATGTACAGAGAGTGCATGCTGCGGTCCCAGGGCTCCTCCCCTGTGGAATGATGAGTATGATAATGGCGGCTGTACAAAGAGTGCGTGCTGCGGTCCCTGGGCTCCTCCTCTGTGGAATGATGAGTATGATAATGGCAGTGACTGTACAGAGAGTGCATGATGTGGTGTTCCCAGGACTCCTCCCCCGAGGAATGATGTGTATGATAATTCTTTTTTTAAATAAACTAATTGAATTTTTCCAGTTTTGCCCTTGTTACCTGATTATTTTGTTCCATGCTGGATCTACATGTCCTCAGAAGAGGCACACTATGGTATTTTTTATCTATATGAATTGTTTGATTTGCTAGTTAGGTTGAAAATAACCCTTTTCTTCCTTTTAGGAATAGATATTTCCGAGGTCTCTCCACCTCGTTTCAGTCTGGAGAGTGTTGGAAGCAAAATAGCTTGATTTCCAGCATGAAATTATACGTTTTTACTGATTGCACGTACAGTCTAGATTGTATCATGAATGGGCACATCATCCAATCCTCAACGTTTACACCGCTCACAGTTAGAGATGGCTCGAACCTCCAATTTTAGGTTCGCAAACCTCGAACACGAACTTCCGCAAAAGTTCAGGTTCGAGCGAACTTCACGAACCGCATTAGACTTCAATGGGCAGGCGAACTTTGAAAATTACAAACATTTATGCTGGCCACAAAAGTGATGGAAAAGATGTTTCAAGGGGTCTAACACCTGGAGGGGGGCATGGCAGAGTGGGATTCACACCAAAAGTCCCTGGGAAAAATTCCGGATTTTACGCACAGCAGCGTTTTAAGGGCAGAAATCACATTGCATGCTAAATTGGAGGCCTAAAGTCCTTTTAAAACATCTTGCATGTGCATACATCAATCAGGTAGTGTAAGTAGTGTACTGCTCCACACTGACAGACCAAACTCGCTGTGTAACGCACCGCAAACAGCTGATTGTGTAGTGAAAGCCGTGCTGGTCTGGTGCGCACCATGGCGAGAGTGCAGGCGATAGCGGTTTTCAAGTCCATATGGTCGCCGGGCTGATGTAGCTCAATGACAGAACAACAGTGACTGTCCAGCTGATCAAATTTGGTCTGTGCACAATGAAGCAACGACCATATTATCTTCGGTGTGCCCCCCTCACTCATATAGCCGGCGGTCATTGCATCATTGTGATACGCAAGCATATGGGATCAAGTCGCTGATGTCACCTTCACTGCGACTCACCATGTTTGTCACCTTTACAAATGGCCGCATGAGTCTGCAGGCATTTCGCATGAGTGTCCAGTACTTCGACCAGAAGATCCCCATCTGTCCAGAGCATGTCCTTTTACTGTAGTTGTAGAGATACTGGTTGACGGCTTTCTCCTGTTGTAGCAGGCGGTTAAACATCAGGAGCGTTGAATTCCAGCGAGTCGGGCTATCGCAAATCAAGCGCCTCACCGGCAAGTTCTTTCTCCGATGAATATAGGCCAAGCGTGCCATGGCCGTGTAAGACCACCTGAAATGCCCACACACCTTCCTGGACTGCTTCAGGACATCCTGTAGGCCTGGGTACTTACACACAAGTCTCTGAATTATTAGATTCAGCACATGTGCCATGCAGGGTACATGTGTCAACTTTCCCAAATTCAAAGCCGAAATGAGATTGCTCCCGTTGTCACACACCACGTTACCGATCCCCAGTTGGTGCAGGGTCAGCCACTGATCCACCTGTTTGTTAAGAGCAGCCAGGAGAGCTGCTTCAGTGTGACTCTCCGCTTTGAGGCAAGACATGTCTAAGATGGTGTGACACCGTCGTACCTGGCATGCAGCATAGGCCCTGGGGAGCTGGGGCTGTGTAGCTGGAGAGGAGATCACAGCACCAGTAGAGTAGCACTGCCACTCAGCCGAGGAGGAGGAGGAAGATGACAGTGAAGAGGATGTAGTAGGAGGAGAAGGAGAGGAGGTGGCAGCAGGCCTGCCTGCAAGCCGTGGATGTGTCACAACTAGGTCCGCTGCACAGCCACGTACTCCCTGCTTGCCAGCGGTCACCAGGTTGACCCAATGGGCTGTGTAAGTAATGTACCTGCCCTGACCGTGCTTGGCAGACAGGGTTGGACTGGGACACTGGGGGTGCACCAAAGAAATTTCAACCTGGGGCCCACACATCCCATGATTGCGGTGAAAAAGGGGCGTGACCATGCACCGGAAGGTGGGCGTGGTCATGATGTATTATGGACAGGGCCAAATGTACATGATTTTAGCAGCATTGTAATTCAGAGACACTGCTGCCCAGCAAAACTTTGCATAGAGTCCCCTCCTTCAATATAAAGTAATGTCCTTCTTTGCAGAGGTTGCAACCGCATCGGGGCCCTTGGGCCAAAGAGGCCCCGAAGGTCCCTCCCTCAACTACAGTATTACCTCTCTATTGGTCCTGTGCTCATAATAATCACTTCTATAGATACTTTGAACAGTGGTAATCATTAACAAGCTATTCCCCATCCCCTTCTTGCACCTCTGACACTGTAGTTGCCATTGGCAGGTTTTGGTGCGTCATATCAATTGTTATGTATAGAGTGCTTGGGGGCCCCATTGTAAAATTTGCATCGAGGCCTACAGCTCCTTAGCTACGCCACTGCTTTCAGCATGAGTGATTACAGCACTGAAAAGAGAATTTTTGTGCTGCAGGCAGCAATTGGAGCTCTGTCAGACAAGGAGGGGGGGCCCACCGAGGGAAAAAACTGTACTACTGTGGCCCAGTCCGACCCTGTTGGCAGACCAGGCATCTGTGGTCAGATGGACCCTTGACCCAACGCTGTGTGCCAGAGATGACACCACTTGCCTTTCAACTTCATGGTACAGTTTGGGTATCGCCTTTTTTGAGAAATACTTGCGGCCTGGTGTCTTCCACTACGGTGTCCCAATGGCCACAAATGTTCGGAAGGCCTCAGAGTCCATCAGCTGGTATGGTAACAGCTGGCGAGCTAACAGTTCTGCCAAGTCAGCTGTCAGACGCAGGGCAAGTGGGTTACTGGCAGACATTGGCTTCTTCCGCTCAAAGATTTTCCTCACGGACACCTGGCTGCTGCTGTAGGCATAGGAGCAGGAACCACTCAAGGTGAGAGGTGGAGTGGAGGAGGGTGGCTGTGAAGGTGCAAGGGAGAAAGCTGCTGAAGATGATGCATCTGAAGGAGGAAGAGGTGGAGGGTGGCTTTGCTTTTGTGTGCTGCTTTTTCTCAGGTGGTCGTCCCATTGCCGTTTGTGCTTTTTCTCCATGTGCCTTCGTAAGGAAGTTGTCCTTACGCGGGTGTTGGCCTTTCCACGGCTCAATTTTTGGTGGCAGAGAGAACAGATGTTAATAAAAATCTAAACCTGAAAGGTGCGCTCCTCAAGTATTTCCCTTCTCACAGTATGACACAGCTTAAACTGGATCGCACCTGTAAAAAGTGTGTGTATCACTCACAATTTTCCCATACTTCAGTATAGGACAATATCAGGAAAAATCACTGTTGTCCCTGTTTTTTTGTTTTTATTATGTACTATGATAAGTTGTGGACTATTTACATATAGCTTGCTGTAGGAGCGCCCTGTTTTATATCAACATTTTTTTAGAGAGAACAGATGCCATTGCTCTCATCTGAGGCAGACACACACAAAAATTTCCACACCGCTGAGCCCTGGGGTGATGGCACTATGGTGGCATCAGCAGCTGACGTTGAAGGGCATGTTGACTGGCTGTCCATAGGTGGCGGTACATGGCGCCGGACACTGCCACCAGGTGTTTCTGACGACGAGCTCCCCCTGCTTCTTTCAGCAACTCGTCTCCTCCTACTCCTCTCTGACTCCCCCTCTAAACTGTCCCCTTCGTCATCTTGTCTATTAGGATCCCATGTGGCATCCATGGCAGTATCATCATCATCATCTTAATCATCCTCCACAGGTTAGCTTGTATCAGACACCTCCAAAAATGCAGCAACAGCAGGTACTTCATCATCATCATCCTCCTCACACCTTACGTCCATAGTGTCGCCTAACTCAGACATATGAGGTGGTGTAACTTGCTTAGCGCCTTCATCTTGTTGTAACAATAATGGCTGTGCATCAGTGAATTCCCCACCAAATAACTCCTGTGAAGTGTCAAATGTAGCGGATGTGGTGCTTGGAGTAGTGCTGGTGGCTGCGGAAGATTAGGTGTTTTGTGTTAAATAGTCAACCACGTCCTGACAATCTTGGGAGTTGATGGCACGTGCCTTCTTCTGAGCACTGTACTTTGGTCCAGGGATGCACAAAATCACGTCAGCACGACCTCAAACAGACCTGCCGGGTTGTCTGCCTCTGACTGTTGTTTTGTCAATATCGGGGGGGGGGGGGGGAATGAAGTGAAAGGTATGCAGTGACTTGACTAATAGCTTGGCTAACAAGGGCCTAACTAAGCTTTCCCTATGTCTACAGCAGATTCCTCTCCCTTCTCTAATTACTGCAGCCACACGAGTGAGGGAAATGGCCGACGCTGCCTGCCTTTTATAGGGGGGGGGGGGGGCTACAGGAGGGAGTGTAGCCTAATTGGCTACCATGTGTCTGCTGACTGTGATGTAGAGCGTCAAAGTTGAGCCTAATGATGTAGTATAGGAGACGGGTCCAACTTGCATATAGTTCGCGGTTCAACGCGAACCACCGAAGTTCACGCGAATCGGTTCGCGGCCCGAACCATTCAGGCCATCTCTACTCACAGTCCGGTCACTTTCAGAAGCCCCTAGTGGATGAGACCTAAATGTCAAGAGATGGGTTGGGCAGGTGCCAAAGCTGCTGCCTTACCCGGGCGCCCCTTTTCATCTTATTCCCCCCCCCCCCTTTTATTTGGGCAGTTTTACACGCCAATATGGATAGAGCTGTAGATGAGGGGAGGGAGGGGGGGGAGGGGTCCTTATCATTATTATAGCCACATCTCTTGGCAGTTGTTAATGCTTGAGAACAGATCAAACACTACAGCTGCAGCATTGAATAGGTACACACTGCATCCACTAACATACAATCGGCATAATCTGAGAATGTGGGAAGCAGAAAAGATGGTGCTGTACCTTGTTTTTGTTTTCAAAACTTTTTATTTAGTGGAATTGCATCAAATGTCAATTGTAACTTATCATTACATACCACTCATTATTTAAGTAAGTGTGGAGCAAAGATTAAAGTAAGAATATAGAAATAGATAACATGAGAGGAACAAAGGACAAAAAAACATAATAAGTAACATATTCTACCTTGGCCGAGAGAAATGCATGGGAGAGAGAAACCTGCAAGACTTGTTACTGGAATAGTTTTACCATTCAGGATTTCAGAGAGTAATATGTCTTCTGTTTTAGTCATATAGATGTTGGTCACTAGTCCTGAAGAAGGAGACTGGAGTCCTAAAGGTCTTGCTGTGTTGTGAAATTGCTGTTTGTTTTATCCTCATGTTTCTTCCTGCAGGTTGTAGTTTTGTGTGTACACTCACCCAAAGGATTATTAGGAACACTATACTAATACGGTGTTTGAGCCCCTTTCGCCTTCAGAACTGCTTAATTCTATGTGGTGCAACAAGGTGCTGAAAGCATTCTTTAGAAATGTTGGCCCATTTTGATAGGATAGCATCCTGCAGTTGATGGAGATTTGTGGGATGCAGATCCAGGGCACGAAGCTCCCATCCATCACATCCCAATGATGCTCTGTTGGGTTAAGAGCTGGTGACTGTGGGGGCCATTTTAGTACAGTGAACTCATTGTCATGTTCAAGAAACCAATTTGAAATGATTCGAGCTTTGTGACATGGTGCGTTATCCTGCTGGAAGTAGCCATCGGAGGATGGGTACATGGTGGTCATGAAGGGATGGACATGGTCAGAAACAATGCTCAGGTAGCCCGTGGCATTTAAATAATGCCCAATTGGCACTAAGGGGCTGAAAGTGTGCCAAGAAAACATCTATGGATCCATGTTCTCATTCTGTTTATGCCAAATTCTGAATCTATCGAGACTCATCAGACCAGGCAACATTTTTCCAGTCTTCAACTGTCCAATTTTGGTGAGCTCGTGAAAATTGTAGCCTCTTCTTCCTATTTCTAGTAGGACAGAAAGGACAGAAAGAACCAGTGTGGTTTGAATTACAAAACAACATATTTTTCTTATGAAATCTTTATGGTATGCGTGATTAGGGGTGAGGATATGCATGAGAATAAAACAAACAGCTCTCTATTGGTCCTATGCTCATAATAATTACTTCTATAGATACTTTGAAAAGTTTTAATCATTAACAAACTGCTCCCCTTCCCCTTCTTGCATGGGTGCAAGCGTGCTTGGCGGGCCCCATTGTAAAACTTGCATAGGGGCCCACAGCTCCTTAGCTACGCCACTGGGAACACCTGTTAAATTTCTCATTAATGCACTTATCTAATCAACCAATCACATGGCAGTTACTTGAATGCATTTAGGGGTGTGGTCCTGGTCAAGACAATCTCCTTAACTCCAAACTGAATGTCAGAATGGGAAAGAAAGGTGATTTAAGCAATTTTGAGTATGGCATGGTTTTTGGTGCCAGATGGGCCGGTCTGAGTATTTCACAATCTGCTCAGTTACTGAGATTTTCACGCACAACCATTTCTAGGGTTTACAAAGAATGTTGTGAAAAGGGAAAAACATCCAGTATGCAGCAGTCCTGTGGGCTAAAATGCCTTGTTGATGCTAGAGGTCAGAGGAGAATTGGCTGACTGATTCAAGCTGATAGAAGATAGAGACCGCAAACCGATTCGCGCGAACTTCAGGGAACATCGAATTATATGCGAGTTCGACCCGCCCCCTATACTACATCATTAGGGTCAACTTTGACCCTCTACTTCAGTCAGCAGACACAGGGTAGCCAATCAGGCTACACTCCCTCCTGGAGCCCCCCCCCCCCCCCCCCCCCCCTTATAAAAGGCAGGCAGTGTCAGCCTTTTCACTCACTCGTGTGGCTGCAGTAATTAGAGAAGGGAGAGAACCTGCTGTAGACATAGGGAAAGCTTATTTGGGCTCTTGTGTTAGGCTTGTTAGCTTGCTCCTTGCTGATACTTCTTGCTAAAAAGCACCCTTCAACAGCTCTTTTGAGAGCTAATGATGTTCTTATGATCTATTTTTTTTTGTGTGTGTGTGTGTGTGTGTGTGTCCCACAGACATGTGTTGCATATACAGCCATGTCAGTCAGTCGCAGCTGGCCCTTGGCCCCTTGGTAATTCCTACTGTGCCACTGCCAGGCCTAGCACATTCAGTGACTACCTGTGTGTGTGACAATCACTGCATACCTACCTGTTCAGTGCACCTACCTACGTGAGCGCACGCAGTGTTATATACCACCAGTCACCGCACCTGTTCACGGTACCTGTGTGTGTGACAGCTGCACATTTGTAATACCAATCACTGCATACCTACCTGTTCAGTGCACCTATCTACGTGAGTGCACACAGTGTTCTATTATATACCAGTCACTGCACCTATTCACAGTACCTGTGTGTGTGACAGCTGCACATTTGTAATACTAGTCATTGCATAATTGTTCATAGTACCTGTGTGACCACTTGCTGTTTAATATACCAGTCCGTGCATACCTGTGTAACAGCCGCACATTGTATTGTAACACCAGTCACTGCATACCTTTCACTGCACCTGTGTGACTGCACACTGTATTAGTCAAGTCAGTGCATACCTTTCACTTCATCTACCCCGATATGGACTAAAACAGGCAGAGGCAGACCCAGAGGCAGGCCACCCAGCAGGTCTGTTCGAGGTCCTGCTGACGTGATTTCGTGCAGCCCTGGACCAAAGGATAGTGCTCAGAAGAAGGCACGTGCCATCAACTCCCAAGATTGTCAGGACGTGGTTGACTATTTAACACATAACACCTCATCTTCCGCAGCCACCAGCGCTACTCCAAGCAACCTCTGTCTTGCCCTGCCTCAAGGGTCCTGTCAGAAAGGACCTTCAGCGCAGCTGGAGGCATTGTCACTGAGAAGAGAAGTCGTCTAGGTCAAAAAAAGTGTTCAGTACCTCACCTTTATCAAAATGATTGAGGCATGGATCCCGGAGGGCTACTGCCCGCCCGAAGACTAAGTCAATCCCCACACACAGCATATCTGCCTGCACACCGTGTGACTGCCTGCCCCAAGACTAAGTCGCTCCCCACACAGCATCTCTGTCTGCAGGCCGCTTGACTGCCTTCTCCGCCACCACCAACAGGGTCCAGGACTCCAGGCTGCTATAATAATTTTTCTGGTGCGTGTACATGCCTGCCTAATTTTTCTGGCTGCACTGCAGCTGCAACAACAAAACAAAAGGCATATACACGTGTCAATTCCCCTTCGTGATCGTTAACTTGCTGTGGTGAAGGGGCTTTGCGTATCACAATGTGGACAGATCAAATTCGATCAGCTGAACAGTCACTGTTGTTCTGTCATTGAGCTATCTCAGCCCGGTGACCATATGGGCTTGAAAACCGCCATGGCCTGCACTCTGGCCATGGGGCGCACCAGTCCAGCACGACCGCCGCTGCACAAACAGCTGTTTGCGGTGCGTTACACAGTGAGTTTGGTTTGTCAGTGTGAGAAGCAGTACACCAATTACACTACCTGATTGATGTATACACATGCAAGATGTTTTAAAGCACTTTAGGCCTCCAATTTAGCATGCAATGTGATGTCTGCCCTTAAAACGCTGCTATGCGTCAAATCCGGATTTTTCCCAGGGACTTTTGGCGTGTATCTCACTCTGCCATGCAAAAACTCAGATGTTAGAACCCTTGAAACATCTTTTCCATCACTTTTGTGGCCAGCATAAATGTTTGTAGTTTTCAAAGTTCGCCTCCCCATTGAAGTCTATTGCGGTTCGAAAAGTTTGTGCGAACCAAACTTTTTGCGGAATTTCTGTTTGAGTTTCGCAAACCGAAAATCGGAGGTTCGAGCCATCTCTAATAGAAGAGCAACGTTGACTGAAATAACCACTCATTACAACCGAGGTGTGCAGCAAAGCATTTGTGAAGCCACAACACGCACAACCTTGAGGTGGATGGGCTACAACAGCAGAAGACCCCACCGGGCAGGGCGTAACTAAGAGCCCCCGGGCCCCCCTGCAGAAATTCTTAGCGGGCCCCCCTCCCCCCAGGGCCCGCTCGTGGCCGTTTTGGGGGGCTGGAGGGGTGGCAGCATGAGGGGAAAGCTATGGCCACACTCGGCGGGGAGGGGGGAAGGTCCCCCCCCCCCCTCCCTCACCTCGGGCTTTCCCCTCTGCGCTCCCCTCCAGTTCCAATAGCTATGTATGTGCAGCGGAGCGGCGGGCAAACATACCTTCTGTGCGTCCGGACGCTTCTCGCTCTAGTGACTGACGCGACTTCCTGTTTTATACAGGAAGTCGCGTCTGTCACTAGAGCGAGAAGTGTCCGCGCTGAAACGCACGGAAGGTATGTTTCCCTGCCGCTGCCCGCCGCACATACATAGCTATTGAAGCTGGCGGGGAGCGCAGAGGGAAAAGCCCGAGGTGAGGGGAAGGGGGGACCTTCCCCCCCTCCCCGCCGAGTGTGGCCATAGCTTTCCCCTCATCCTGCCACGACCACGAGCGGGCCCTGCAGGTGCATTGGCTGCATCCTCTATTGATACGCCCATGAACGTGTGGCAGTTATAGCAGGGCTGCGCTTGTTAGTTACAGCAGGGCAGCATGTAGCAGTTATAGCAGGGACAGCGTGTGACAGTTATAGCAGTGCAGTGTGTGGCAGTTATAACAGTGCAGTATGTGTCAGTTATAGCAGGGACAGTGTGTGACAGTTATAGCAGTGCAGCATGTGCAGTGGCGTAGCTAAGGAGCTGTGGGCCCCCGATGCAAGTTTTACATTGGGGCCCCCCAAAGCACTCTATACATAACAATTAATACGGCGCAACAAAACCTGCCAATGACAACTACAGTGTAAGGGGTGCAAGAAGGGGATGGGGAACAGTGTGTTAGTGATTACTACTATTCAAAGCATCTACAGAAGTGATTATTATCAGCACAGGACCAATAGAGAGCTAATAATGTAGTTGAGGGAGAGCCCTTCGGGGCCCCTCTGGCCCAAGGGCCCCGATGCGGCCGCTACCTCTGCACCCCCTATTGCTACGCCCCTGAGCATGTGGCTGTTATAGCAGGGTAGCGCTTGTCAGTTACAGCAGGGCAGCATGTAGCAGTTATAGCAGGGACAGCGTGTGACAGTCATAGCAGTGCAGTGTGTGGCAGTTATAACAGTGCAGTATGTGTCAGTTATAGCAGGGACAGTGTGTGACAGTTATAGCAGTGCAGCATGTGGCTGTTATAGCAGGGTAGCGCTTGTCAGTTACAGCAGGGCAGCATTGAGCAGTTATAGCAGGGACAGCGTGTGACAGTCATAGCAGTGCAGTGTGTGGCAGTTATAACAGTGCAGTATGTGGCAGTTATAGCAGGGACAGTGTGTGACAGTTATAGCAGTACAGCATGTGGCTGTTATAGCAGGGTAGCGCTTGTCAGTTACAGCAGGGCAGCATGTAGCAGTTATAGCAGGGACAGAGTGTGACAGTTATAGCAGTGCAGTGTGTCAATTAGTGCAGTGTAGGGCAGTCATTGCAGGGCGGCGTATGGCAGCCATGGCAGGGCAGTTTGTGGTTGTTATGGTAGGGCAGTGTGTGGCAGTTATAGCAGTTATGTGGCAGTTATAGCAGGAAGCAGCATGTGACCGTTACAGCAGTGCAGTGTTTGGCAGTTATAGCAGGATAGTGTGTGGCAGTTATAGCGGGCAGTGTGTCATAGTTATAGCAGGGCAGCATGTGTCAGTTATAGCAGGACTGCATGTATACAGTTATAGCATTACAGTGTGTGGCAGTTATGGCAGTGCAGCGTGTGGCAGTTATAACAGTGCAGGGCAGCGCTTGTCAGTTACAGCAGGGCAGCATGTAGCAGTTATAGCAGGGACAGTATGTGACACTTATAGCAGTGCAGTGTGTCAATTAGTGCAGTGTAGGGCAGTTATCTCATTGCAGGGCAGTGTGTTGGCAGCAATGGCAGGGCAGTTTGTGGTTGTAATGGTAGGGCAGTGTGTGGCAGTTATAGTAGGAAGCAGCATGTGACAGTTACAGCAGTGCAGTGTTTGGCAGTTATAGCAGAGTGGCATGTGGCAGTTATAACAGGGTAGTATGTGGCAGTTATAGCAGGGAAGCGATTGTCATTTACAGCAGGGCAGCAGTGTGCGACAGTTATCGCATTGCAGTGGCAGTTAATGCAGTGTATGGCAGTCATTGCAGGGCATGGTGTGGCAGCAATGGCAGTGCAGTTTGTGGTTGTTGTGGTAGGGCAGTGTGTGGCAGTTATAGCAGGAAGCAACATGTGACAGTTACAGCAGTTCAGTGTTTGGCAGTTATAGCAGGGTGGCGTGTGGCAGTTATAGCAGGATAGTGTGTGGCAGTTATAGCAGGGCAGTGTGTCGTAGTTATAGCAGGGGCAGCGTGTGTCAGTTATAGCAGGACTGCATGTAGACAGTTATAGCATTACAGTGTGTGGCAGTTATAGCAGGGCAGTGTATGGCAGTTATAGCAGGGCAACGTGTGACACTTATAGCAGTGCAGTATGTGGCAGTTATAGCAGGGCAGTTTGTGGCACTGATAGCAGGGCAGCGTTTGACAGTTATCGCAAGATGCAGTGTGGTGTTACAGAGTCATAGCAGGAGTGTGTATGTTAGTTAAAGCAGGGCAGTGTGTGGCAGTTATTGCAGGAAGCAGCTTGTAACAGTTAAAGCAGTGCAGTGTGTGGTAGTTATTACAGTAGGGCAGTGTGTGGCAGTTCTAGCAGGGTGGCGTGCAGTGGCGTAGCTAAGGAGCTATGGGCCCCGGTGCAAGTTTTACATGGGGCCTCCCAAGCACTCTTTATATGACAATTGATACGGCACACCAAAACCTGCTATGGACAACCACAGTGTCAGCTTTGTTAATGGTTACTACTGTGCAAAGCATCTATCCAACTGATTATTACCAGTACAGGATAAATACAGAGCTAATACTGTGGTTGAGGGAGGGCCCCGATGCGGTCGCAACCTCTGCACCCCCTATTGCTACGCCACTGGTGGCGTGTAGCAGTTCTAGCAAGGAGAAGTTTGTTGGAAGTTGGAGCTCTGATGATGACAGACGCTATAACAATTGAATTTCCACGTGTAATACGGAAAGTGTCCACAAGAGGTCATCTCCCCGCTGGTTACATACAGAGAAAAAATGCTAAGGATTCGTTGGTCATCTATTCTCCAATTGTACGTTGTCTCAGCTGCGTAAGGAATGTAAGGAGGGACTGAGGTGCGCAGGCGCCCCCTACTGGTAAAGCAGAGGAACAGCATTCAGCAGCGGCAGTACCGTAGATAATCCTATTCACTATCCATTATTACACCATGGTCTCGATTCACAAAGCAGTGCTAACCTAGTTAGCATGCCTAAAGGCTTTGGGCTTGCTAAATAGGGTGCTAGCTAAGTAGTAAGCACGCACAAAGCTTCAAGAAATCGCGCAAAGTTTTGCGCGCATAACGTTGCAAGTGATGCGGTTCGCGCACAAATTAGCGTGTGAAAAGCTCTTTTAGGCGCTAAGGGGCTTTTCACAGGCGCGCTAACAGTTAGCACCGCTTTGTGAATCAAGCCCCATGTCCGTTATATTATGAGATACGTAAGAGCTCTTTTCCACTATGAAATGCGATCGCAATCGTGTTTCAATTTCCACCATGCGATTGCCATTGAGCTACTATACTCATTATAGTACAGCTCAATCGCATTCAAAACGCGGCAGGATGACGATTGCGTTTTAAACAAAATCGCATCGCAATCGGATCGCACTAATGGAAATTGCTGCTGCAGTTTCCATTAGTTTAATGTACCTTGCGATTTGCGATCAGAATCAAATCGCAGGGTAGTGGAAAAAGGCCCTCATACTCCCTGAACTGCTGAGTATCGGTGAAGCTCATAATTGCAGGTCAATGTGACAGTTATAGCAGGGCAGCGTGTGGCAGTTATAGCAGGGACAGTGTGTGATAGTTATAGCAGTGCAGTGTATGGTAGTCATTATAGAAGGCAGTGAGTGGCAGTTATAGCAGGGTTGCGTGTTGCAGTTATAGCAGGGCATTGTGTGGCAGTTATAGCAGGAGCAGTGAGGTACAGTTATAGCAGGGCAGCATTTAGCAGACTGGCAGTAATACCAGGCCATTGTGTGGCAGTTATTGCAGGACAGCGTGTGGCAGACTGGCAGTTATAGCAGAAGCAGTAGTCCCCAGGCTCAACCACATACAGTTGGTACCAGGGAGTCGACCAATGAAGCACCCGGATCCGCCAAAGGTGAAGGAAAGCAATGCACAAAAAAAAGAGATTACTGGATCTCAACCTGGATTTTGCAATTATAGCTTAAGCTTTATTCGCACCATAGTAGCACAAAACACTACGTTTTGGCTGGACGACCTTTTTCAAGGGTTACCAAATACAAACCACTCTCCAGAGCCGGGACTAGGTCCTTCAGCACCCAAGGCTGAGACACCAAAGTGCGCCCCTCCATCCCTGCCACCCCAGCCGTCACACACTGATTGCTATTAGACTAATAGGCACCCCAGGGCCCCCAACCTCCCCAACACCTTAATCTCTAGTTATCTGGCTTGCAGTCACTTCCATGTATCCCCTTTTCTTATTTCTTTCTGCTTCAAACACAATTAGGAATGACAGCTGAATGAATTGTGTGCCCCCTCCTACACTGCGCCCTGAGGCTGGAGCCTCTCCAGCCTATGCCTCGGCCCGGCCCTGCCACTCTCACATATAAATTACATGGATAAGATAAAACACACCCTCAAGGGGGCGGGCACATATTTAAATAGGTAATTAGGCAAAGAGAGACATAAGCAATTAAAGGGACAGAACTACAAAAAAGCATTTAAGACTAACATCATTAAGGGCCCATTCACGCTAGAAGCGCTGTTCTGAGCGTTTTGCGATTGATTAGCATTTTTAAAAATCGCTCCCATTCACTTTCATTAAAATTACAGCAAAAATTGTGAAAAAAAATTGCAGCGATTTTCGCATACGCGATCGCGACATCGCAATGATTTTTCAACAATTTTTACTGAAATTTTAATGACAGTGAATGGGAGCAATTTTAAAAAACACGAATCAATCGCAAAACGCTCAGAAAAGCGCTTCTAGTGTGAATGGGCCCTTAGTCCATTTGGTGACAGTGTACTTAGCTTGTCTATCCTCCTGCTTTCCCTTCTGATGCTACGTACACACATGCGACAACGATCGTTCGTTGAGAACGACGAACGAACTTTTAATTGATGAAAGAACGACCTAAGTAAAGTTAGTTTTAAAAGGTGTGTAATGATCTGATCGTTAGAAAATCCGCAGAGACAGAACTTTCTGTTGTAGTGATTTGGCTCGTTCGTCGTCTGCCTTAATAGTCGGTGGTTCGTTTTTTGTAACGATCGTCGTTGGTAAGGATCGGGGAACGATCGTTACAAACGACTATAGTCGCATGTGTGTACGCACCTCAAGGCTATCATTCATAAAGGAGCTGTCGGTAAGGGGAATCAATGCGGGAAAACACAGCTGGCGGTGTTTTAGACTTCTGGGTGGGCATTCATAAAAAAATATCCATGTACGGTAGCAGTGCAGAGATTCCCCGAACTAGGCTGGCGGTAGGCAGGCGGTAGGCTTGCAGAGACACGGAAGCTGCCGAGTTGATACATTTCTCCGTGTTCCGCTCTGCTGCAGCTGCCTGGAAGGTCTGTGTGTCTCCATTCACTTACATTGGTATCGCCACATCAGAGGGAGCGGTACTTCCCGACCTTACACCGCTTGCGGTGATCTTTATGAATTAACATTTTGCTACATTTGTTCCGATAATCACCGCACAAGGCAGTGATTTATCACTCTGCTCGGTAGTGTCATTTTTTCATGCGGAAAGAGGCTTTATGAATGCTGACTTTGCTAAGTGGTCGGTAAAGTCAGCTGTTTTAAGCATTTCCGCATGCGGAAATGCTTTATGAATGATAGCCTAAGCAGTGTAATTTCTCAGTTACCACCTTCGTTCGTGTAGACCTTTTCCAGAACACACCAGCGCAGATCACTAATGGTGTGCCCACACCTGTAGTACTGTTTACCTATTGGAGAATCACGTTTTTTTCTCAGGGTCATCAACATATTTTTTATGCAGCCTGATGTTACTACGGTGTTCATTGATTCTCACATGAACAGCTCTAGAGGTCTGTCCTACATAACCAACCCCGCAAGGGCATTTTAAAAAGTATACAACATTCTCAGTTACGCATGAAAAGTTCTCCTATCTTAGTGCCCTTCAGAGGATGTCTTATATGGTCACCCTTGATAATACTCGAACATTTTTGGCTGTTCATACAAGGGAAAGTCAGTTATACCAGGCCAGTGTGTGGCAGTTATAGCAGGGACAGTCAGTGTGTGACAGTTATAGCAGTGCAGTGTATGGCAGTCATTGCAGGGCAGTGTGTGGCAGGCTGGCAGCAATGGCAGGGCAGTTTGTGGTTGTAATGTTAGGGCAGTGTGTGGCAGTTATAGCAGGGGCAGTGTGTGCCAGTTATAGCATTGCAGTGTTTCAGTTAGAGCAGTGTATGGCAGTCACTGAAGGGCAGTGTTTGGCAGCAAAGGAAGGGCAGTTTGTGGTTGTAATGGCAGGGCTGTGTGTGGCAGTTATAGCATTGCAGTGTGTCAGTTAGTGCAGTGTATAGCAGTCATTGCAGGGCAGTGTGTGGCAGCCATGGCAGGGCAGTTTGTGGTTGTAATGGTAGGGCAGTGTGTGGCAGTTATAGCAGGAAGCAGCATGTGAGAGTTACAGCAGTGCAGTGTTTGGCAGTTATAGCAGCGCAGTGTGTGGCAGCAGCTATAGCAGGCAAGTATGTTGCAGTTATGGCAGAGCAGCATGTGACAGTTATTGCATTGCAGTGTGTGGCACTTTTAGCAGGGCAGCGTGTGACAGTTATAGCAGGGCAGCGTGTGACAGTTATAGCAGGGCAGTGTGTGGCAGTTATAGCAGGGCAGTGTGTGGCAGTTATAGCAGGGCAGTGTGTGGCAGTTATAGCAGGGCAGCGTGTGACAGTTATAGCAGTGCAGTGTTTGGCTGTTATAGCAGGACAGTACGTGGCAGTTATCGCAAGTAACAGTGTGGTGTAGCAGTCATAGCAGGAGCGTGTGTGTATACCCACTTGCCGACCAGGGCTTTCTGCACTGATCGGTGCTGCGTGGGCTCTACAGCCCGCAGCACCGATCAGGAGTGCAGCAGGGCGATCAGACTACCCCCCTTTTTTCCCCACTAGGGGGATGTCCTGCTGGGGGTGGTCTGATCGCCGCCGGCTGCAGTTGCTTAGCGGGGGTGGGGGGGGACTCTTCAAAGCCCCCCTCCGCAGCGCTTTCCGCCCTCTCGCCCGCTCCCTCCCTCTCCCTTCCCCTGTGAGCTGCGCAGGACTGATTTCCTTGGAGGAAAGGAAAGGAGAGACCGCTGCACTCACGTGTATAACCAAAAGGGAGCAGGGAAATCAAATGCCAAAGTCCACATACAACCAGAAAAATCCCGCTGCACCAATTGGTAGGGTGAAATTAGAAAATCCTTTTATTGCTCTTTAATCCATCATCAGTGTTACAATAAAAAAGCTCACGCGTATCGGAGCGTAGGATGGCTCCTTAATCATAGCTTACAAACAAGAGTATGTTCACAGGTTATATAGTGCATCAGGTCACACCCCTAGGGGTGTGGACCCCAGACTTAAAGGTATATACAACACAGTGCTATTAAAAAGGTGGTATATATCACCATAATGCATATATAAAAAAACTATTTAAAAACAAGTACAAACAGCATGATATCATAGCAACCTAACATGGTAACTACCCAGTATTCATAGTTGTTAGCATTATTTTATATGTTGGATGATACCTAACCTTATTTATCATAGAATGTGTTTAGATCTAGTCTGGAATTTAATCCTAAAGGGGAACGTGTCCCCAATTTCCAGATCCAGAAAGCTTCTCGCCTTAAAAGTCTCCCATAAATGTCTCCCCCCCTCAAGGAATGTGACACCCTTTCTATACCATGGAACCTGAAACCCGACATATTGCCTGAATGGACATGGAAAAAATGTCTGGAAACGCTCGAGGCACGGGTAATATATGCAGCGTTCCTAAGACATCTTCCAGCCCCATGATAGTGTTCGGAAATTCTCTGGCGGAGGGGACGGGTAGTGCAACCCACATACTGCATCCCACACTCCACACAGATAACCAGATATACAACATTATGGGTATTACAATTGATATATTGTCTAATGTCATAGCTGGTATGTCTGGAGAGTGAGAGAACCTCCCGTGTTTGTTCCTGAGCATCACAGTACCTACATGTGCTATAGCCACATCTGTAAGAGCCTAAATATCTCAGCCAAGTAGGTCTAGGTCTGTCGGCACTTTGAAACAAGCTAGGGGAAAGTCTTGCGCCCAAAGTAGGAGCGCGTCGTGAGGAAAAGCGACAACCCTCCGCCAATACAGCTTGCAGTTTAGGATCTGAGTGAAGGACAGGCAAGTATTTTTTAATGGTTTTAACGATCTGGGCATATTCCAGACTGTATGAAGTGACGAAGTTTATACCTTTATTAAATTGCCTGTTCCCACAACCAGATCCAGGAGTTAGTAGATCAGCTCTAGTTTTATGTAAAACCCGATCTCTGGCCTCCGAAATGAGGTCATCTTGATATCCTCGATCACTAAGTCTGGTTTGTACTAGATCCAATTCTTGTTTAATTTTAGTTGGATCTGAACAGTTCCTAGCCGCTCTAATCATTTCTCCATATGGAATGGATCTTAAAGTGTGTCTCGGATGGCAGCTTGTGGCTAAAAGCAAAGAGTTGCCCGCACATTCCTTCCTAAAAGTTCTGGTCAGTATCTTCCCCGTCGTGGCACAGCCAGTCAGATGTAAATCTAAAAAGTCAATTCCCGTGGTATTATGGGACATCGTAAAGGACAGATTTAAATCGTTGTTGTTACAGTACTCCAAAAATTGCGACACACCCCCCCTCAGGCCCCCTCCAAACCAGCAGCAGATCATCTATATATCTAGCATACCAAAATATAAACTCAGAAAAGGGGTTAAACTCTCCAAAGATGCGGAGCTCCTCCCACCATCCCATGTACAGATTTGCCAGGGATGGGGAGAACTTGGCTCCCATAGAAGCTCCGCATCTCTGGAGATAATACACCCCGTCAAACATAAAATAATTTCGGCTAAGTAGATGATCTACTGCTAGGAGGAGGAAGTCACAGACAGTGGACGTAAATGATCCGTATTTCTTGATATGAAAATCCAAAGCTTTAAGGGCCAATTTATGGGGAATCGAGGAGTATAGGGAAGCCACATCCATTGTGACCCAAGTAAAAGACTGATCCCAATGTAGGGGTTCTAAACTGGACAACAAATGGGTCGTGTCACGTAGAAAGCCAGGTAAGCGGCGCATCGCTGCGCAGCAGCGCCGTATGATGTAAACAGCGGGGATTTCTTCCCCGCCTGTTTACATTTTGCCGGCGAGCCGCGATCGGCGGCTCTCCGGCTGTTCACGGAGACACCCTCCGTGAACTGACATGGAAAGGCCGCTCGATCGAGCGGCCGTTTCCATGGTAACCCGCAGACGACCAGTTTACGCCAATCGGCGTTAGCTGGTCGTCAAGAGGTACCAGGGCAGTGTGTGGCAGTTATTGCTGTGTGGCAATTATAGCGGTACAGAACATGGCAGTTATAGCAGGGCAGCATGTGGCAGTTAAAGCTTTGCAGTGTGTGGCAGTTATAGCAGGGCAACGTGTGGCAGTTATAGCCGGGTGGCATGTAGAAGTTATAGCAGTGCAGCTTGTGGCAGTTATAGCAGGGCAGTGTGTGGCAGTTATAGCAGGGCAGTGTGTGGCAGCTATAGCAGGGGCAGTATGTGACAGTTATTGCAGGGCAGCGCTTGTCAGTTACAGCAGGGCAGCATGTAGCAGTTATAGCAGGGACAGTGTGTGGTAGTTATAGCAGTGCAGTGTGTAAGTTAGTGCAGTGTAGGGCAGTCATTGCAGGGCAGTGTGTTGCAGCAATGGCAGGGCAGTTTGTGGTTGTAATGGTAGGGCAGAGTGTGGCAGTTTTAGTAGGAAGCAGCATGTGACAGTTACAGCAGTGTAGTGTGTGGCAGTTATAGCATTGCAGTGTCAGTTAGTGCAGTGTATGGCAGTCATTGCAGGGCATTGTGTGGCAGCAATGGCAGGGCAGTTTATAGTTGTAATCGTAAAGCAGTGTGTGGAAGTTATAGCAGGAAGCCGCATGTGACAGTTACAGCAGTGCAGTGTTTGGCAGTTATAGCAGCGCAGTGTGTGGCAGTTAGAGCAGGGCAGCGTGGGGCAGTTATTGCAGGGCAGCATGTGAAAGTTATAGCATTACAGTGTGTGGCAGTTATAGCAGGGCAGCGTGTGACAGTTATAACAGTGCAGTATGTGGCAGTTATAGCAGGGTAGTATGTGGCAGTTATAGCAGGGTAGTATGTGGCAGTTACAGCAGGGCAGTGTGTGGCAGTTATAGCATGGCAGCATGTGGCAGTTATAGTAGGGTAGTGTGTGAAAGCTATAGAAGGGCAGTATGTGAAGGTTATAGCAAGCTAGTATGTGACAGTTATAGCAGGGCAGTATGTTGCAGTAATAGTAAGGCAGTGTGTGGCAGTTAAAGCAGGGTAGAATGTGGCAGTTTTAGCAGGGCAGTGTGTGGCAGTTAAAGTAGGTTAGTGTGTGATAGCTATAGCAGGGCAGTATGTGACGGTTATAGCAAGGTATTGTGTTACAGTTATAGCAGAGCAGTGTGTGGCAGTTATAGCAGGGCAGTATGTGACAGTTATAGCAGGGCAGTATGTGACATTTATAGCAGTTATCCAATACCACAGTGGAGTGTGTAGGCAGGATGCACAGTATAATATCTATACCGTACAGTGCAGGGTTTAGGCCGGATGCACAGTATGATATCTATACCGTACAGTGCAGGGTGGAGGCTGGATGCACAGTATAATATCTATACCGTACAGTGCAGGGTGGAGGCTGGATGCACAGTATAATATCTATACTGTACAGTGCAGGGTGGAGGCCGGATGCACAGTATACTATCTATACCGTACAGTGCCGGGTGGAGGCCGGATGCACAGTATAATATCTATACCGTACAGTGCAGGGTGGAGGCTGGATGCACAGTATAATATCTATACCGTACAGTGCCGGGTGAAGGCCGGATGCACAGTATAATATCTATACCGTACAGTGCAGTGTGGAGGCTGGATGCACAGTATAATATCTATACCGTACAGTGCAGGGTGGAGGCTGGATGCACAGTATAATATCTATACCGTACAGTGCAGGGTGGAGGCTGGATGCACAGTATAATATCTACTATACCGTACAGTGCAGTGTGGAGGCTGGATGCACAGTATAATATCTATACTGTACAGTGCAGGGTGGAGGCTGGATGCACAGTATAATATCTATACCGTACAGTGCAGGGTGTAGGTTGGATGCACAGTATAATATCTATACCGTACAGTGCAGGGTGTAGGCTGGATGCACAGTATAATATCTATACCGTACAGGGGTCCCCAACCTTTTTAAGCCCGGGGCCCACTATCCCGACCAAACTTTTCTCTGGGGCCCCCCGGGGGGAGGGGGGCGTGGTTAGTGGCGTCGGCAGCCCCCCCTCTTTTCCCTGATTTTAAGTGTAGTATATAGGTAAGTAGGTATCTAGGTATAGTTGCCCCCAGTATAGGTAGCTAACACAGCTGCCCCTGTATAAGGACTATAGTTGCCTCAGTATAGTTAGTTAGGTAGTATAGTTACCCCAATATAGTTAGTATAGTTACCCCAGTATAGTTAGTACAGTTACCCCAGTATAGCAAGTACAGTTACCACAGTATAGCTAGTACAGTTACCACAGTATAGCAAGTACAGTTACCACAGTATACCTAGTACAGTTGCCACAGTATAGCAAGTACAGTTAGCCCAGTATAGCAAGTACTGTTAGCCCAGTATAGCAAGTACAGTTAGCCCAGTATAGCTAGTACAGTTAGCCCAGTATAGCAAGTACAGTTAGCCCAGTATAGCAAGTACAGTTAGCCCAGTATAGCAAGTACAGTTAGCCCAGTATAGCTAGTACAGTTAGCCCAGTATAGCAAGTACAGTTAGCCCAGTATAGCAAGTATAGTTAGCCCAGTATAGCAAGTACAGTTAGCCCAGTATACCTAGTACAGTTAGCCCAGTATAGCAAGTACAGTTAGCCCAGTATAGCAAGTACAGTTAGCCCAGTATAGCAAGTACAGTTAGCCCAGTATAGCAAGTACAGTTAGCCCAGTATAGCAAGTACAGTTAGCCCAGTATAGCTAGTACAGTTAGCCCAGTATAGCAAGTACAGTTAGCCCAGTATAGCAAGTATAGTTAGCCCAGTATAGCAAGTACAGTTAGCCCAGTATACCTAGTACAGTTAGCCCAGTGTAGCCAGTACAGTTAGCCCAGTAGTTACCCCAGTATAGCTGCCCCAGTGTAGCTAACAGAGGTGCCCTCTCCCCCCCCCCCGCGGCCGCCGCTCCTGTCACCTTATGAGCGGGCGTCCGCTTCCTTCCTTATATTCCTTCAGCCTCGGCTCTCCTCTTCGCAGCATGTCGTATTACAGCAGCGCTTCCTGCGCGGCTGCTGTATGGAGGGAAGGAGGTGGGGGAGCGGCTTCCTGTAGCGGCGATACGCATCACCGTTACTATGGGAACCGCTGTCCCGGCTCCCATGGCTCCTTACAGCAGCCGTGCAGGAAGCGCTGCTGTAATACGACATGCTGCAAAGAGGAGAGCTGCAGGTGAAGGAATATAAGGAAGGAAGCGGCCGCCCGCTCATAAGGTAACAGGAGCGGCGGCCACGGGGGGAGAGGGAGAAGCCGCGGCCCCCCAGAAATCTGCCCAAGGACCCCCAGGCAGGGCCGGATTACCGACCAGGCAACAAAAGCAGTCGCTTGGGGCCCCCATTCAGAGTCAAAGGGGCCCCATCAGCACATTGTAGTAATACAATGTAACTATGGAAAGATGCATATCATTGTAAAGCTCTCTTTCTCCTCTTTCCAGTGATATATAAACCGCTGCCCTATGCCTTTTAGTTTTCGCTATTTTCGTGATCGAAACTAAAAGGCGTAAGGTGGCAGTTTATCTATCATTGGAAAGAGGAGAAAGAGAGCTTCAAAATGATATGCATCTTTCCATAGTTACATTGTATTACACGGGACGACTTTTCCCCAAAGTCGGCAGCTCGATTCAGCACAATGCAATGAAATATAAGGAACCCAGGGGGATATAATTACAAACATCATGCTGGTAGGTGTGAGGATGTAATGAATTAGTTGTGGGTATGCTTAAAGGCATACCCACAGGCACTGCTCTGGTGCTTTGAGTCCGCCAGGAGAAAAGCGCGATATAAATGTTATTTGTCTTGTCTTGTCAAATGATGCCGTGCGCTGCTGATTGTCTTCAGAGCCAGGCTCTCCTCCTAGGTCCCCCTCCTGCTACTGTGCGCTCTGCCGCTGCCCACCCCTCCCTCCCGTCCCACAGAGAACCACAGCTGCAGCAAGAATGATAGCAGCAGATGGCAAACGCTCACTCACCTATCCATGATCCAAGCGATAGAGATCCCGTCAACTGAAACCCATCTGTCTCTTCTACAGTGCAGGCGCTCGCTCTGAACTTCCTGATTCTCAGATCAGACAGGAAGTAGGAAGTAGTAATAGTAGTAGTAACAGAGCGGCAGCACTCTAGAGGAGACAGATGGGCTCCGGATGACGGGACCTCTATTGCTTGGATCGCAATAGGTGAATGTGAGTCATCTGGTGCTGTCATTCTCCCCCGCTGCGGCTGCCTTCTCTGCTGGACTATCGTATTCACTGGGACGGAGGCTGCATGGTGGCTGTCTAGTTTGGGAGGAAATCGGTTGTTCAGTGGTGGGGGTGGTTATGTAATTCTGTCTGGGGAACGGCTTCCGGTTTGGCGGTGTCCAGAGCTTTCTGCTATTGCCAGGCTGGAGATGCAGGGAGAAAGTGCTGCTGCTTTGATATCTGGCGTCCTCTTCACAGGGGTGCCCCAGCCCCTGAGTGCAAATGTCCCAGCCATTCATCTCTCACTCTGCATTTTGCTGCTGCTATTCCCTGCATTGTGCACCCACAGAGGAAAGCGGGCTGTTGCCCATAGCAACCAGTAACTCGGCTGCCCCGGTGTGTGCGGCATGTTGCTGTGCAGCTGCATCTTCTGATTCTATTACGACATGATGGGGGGCCCAAATCAGTTACTTTGCTTAGGGCCCCATTTAGCCTTAATCCGGCTCTGCCCCCAGGGGGCCACGGCCCCCAGGTTGGGGACCCATGCCGTACAGTGCAGTGTGGAGGCTGGATGCACAGTATAATATCTATACCGTACAGTGCAGGGTGGAGGCCGGATGCACAGTATAATATCTATACCGTACAGTGCAGTGTGGAGGCTGGATGCACAGTATAATATCTATACTGTACCGTACAGTGCAGGGTGTAGGCTGGATGCACAGTATAATATCTATACCGTACAGTGCAGAATGTAGGCTGGATGCACAGTATAATATCTATACCGTACAGTGCAGGGTGTAGGCTGGATGCACAGTATAATATCTATACCATACAGTGCAAGGTGTAGGCTGGATGCACAGGATAATATCTATACCGTACAGTGCAAGGTGGAGGCTGGATGCACAGTATAATATCTATACCGTACAGTGCAGAATGTAGGCTGGATGCACAGTATAATATCTATACCGTACAGTGCAGGGTGGAGGCTGGATGCACAGTATAATATCTATACCATACAGTGCATTGTGTAGGCCGGATGCACAGTATAATATCTATACCGTACAGTGCAGAATGTAGGCTGTATGCACAGTATAATATCTATACCGTACAGTGCAGGGTGTAGGCTGGATGCACAGTATAATATCTATACCATACAGTGCATTGTGTAGGCCGGATGCACAGTATAATATCTATACCGTACAGAGCAGGGTGTAGGCTGGATGCACAGGATAATATCTATACCGTACAGTGCAGGGTGGAGGCTGGATGCACAGTATAATATCTACTATACCGTACAGTGCAGAGGCTGGATGCACAGTATAATATCTATACTGTACCGTACAGTGCAGGGTGTAGGCTGGATGCACAGTATAATATCTATACTGTGCAGTGCAGGCTGGATGCACAGTATAATATCTATACCATACAGTGCAGGGTATAGGCTGGATGCACAGTATAATATCTATACCATACAGTGCAGGGTATAGGCTGGATGCACAGTATAATATCTATACCGTACAGTGCAGGGTGGAGGCCGGATGCACAGTATAATATCTATACCATACAGTGCAGGGTATAGGCTGAATGCACAGTATAATATCTATACCATACAGTGCAGGGTATAGGCTGGATGCACAGTATAATATCTATACCGTACAGTGCAGGGTGGAGGCTGGATGCACAGTATAATATCTATACCGTACAGTGCAGGGTGGAGGCTGGATGCACAGTATAATATCTATACCGTACAATGCAGGGTGGAGGCTGGATGCACAGTATAATATCTACTATATCGTACAGTGCAGTGTGGAGGCTGGATGCACAGTATAATATCTATACTGTACCGTACAGTGCAGGGTGTAGGCTGGATGCACAGTATAATATCTATACTGTGCAGTGCAGGCTGGATGCACAGTATAATATCTATACCGTACTGTACAGTGCAGGGTGTAGGCTGGATGCACAGTATAATATCTATACCGTACAGAGCAGCAGGGCCGGTTTAAGCAACAATGGGGCCCCAGGGCAAAATAAACCTGGGGGGGCCCCCAAACATATACCCCGGAACAAAAATCGGCATTAGGGGACCTTTTTTGCAGCTGGTATAGTCAGGGTGTGAAGTCCCAATCGGTCAGAGCTCCACATTCTGGCTATCCCAGCCTGCATGGGGAACAAGGGGTTAAAAAGTTTTAGGACGGGGGACCCCACATAATTAAAAAAAAAAAAAAAATTCCCACACTCTAAATATAAAAAAAAAAATTGGGAAAATAGGAAAAAATGCCAGAGATCTTCATACAGCCATATTGCGGCTGTATAGCGATCCCTGGCCAAAGCGCTGCGGCTGCAGCTGCGTATGGACCCCCTGGAAACCCCGTCAGGAAATTTATTGCGCTTTCGTTTGATACATGTAAAATTACACTACCGTTAGGTTTGCTACTAAAAGTGACATTTACCGCATTTAAAAGTATACTTTTTTCCTTCGAAACTTTAAAATCGATTTTCTCAAAAACTATAAGGTCTTTTTGAAAAATTGTTTTGTTCCTCTTATTCCCAATGATCTCCTTAACATATCCTGCAAATTTAGGGTTTCTAGCATTTAAGGTGGATTTGCTATTAACCATTAAAGTCGGCAGGTTTTTAAATGTGTATTTTTTTTCCTTTGAAACTTTAAAATCCTATTTTCTCAAAAACTATAAGGCCGATTTGAAATTTTTTTTCCCTCTTGTAGCCACTGGGGGCGCGTACGTTAAAAAAGGGCGCCGGGAAAAAAGGGCGCAGGGTTTTAAAAGATAATCATGAATAACGTTTAAAAAAAATTGTGTTATATTTCGTTTAAAAATAATGTTTTATAAAGTTATAAATCATTAAATAATGTGTATAAAATCGGCAATTTTAAAAACGTTAATCTTCCCTGTTTAAAAATTGAAATTTCTAATAACGTTTTATAAAACATTAATAAGAATTTTACTAAAGCTATACCTAACCCTACTCTCACACAGAACCCTCCCTGTACCTATCCCTAACCCCTAGACCCCCCTGTTGGTGCCTAACCCTAAGACCCCCCTGTTGGTGCCTAACCCTAAGACCCCCCTGGTGGTGCCTAACCCTAAGACCCCCCTGGTGGTGCCTAACCCTAAGACCCCCCCTGTTGGTGCCTAACCCTAAGACCCCCCCTGTTGGTGCCTAACCCTAAGACCCCCCTGTTGATGCCTAAACCTAAGACCCCCCTGTTGGTGCCTAAACCTAAGACCCCCCTGTGATAAGCATTAATAGCGTTTTTAAAAAATATGGTGCGTTTTTTCGTTTAAAAATAAAAAAAAAAAAAAAAAAAATTGTACGGTTTTTCGTTTAAAAGTAATGTTTTAAAAAATATTGTACTGTTTTTCGTTTAAAAATAATGTTTTAAAAATTATAAATCATTAAATAATGTGTAATCATGAGAAACAGTTATAAAACATTAAAAGTCTCCGGGCGCCGCTTTTAAAACGTTATTTTTCTCCGGCGCCCTTTTTTCCTGTTGGGCGCCGATTTAAACGATATTTATTATGGGAGTGAATGGCGGCGCCCTTTTTGTCCACCTGCCTCATGCGCCCAAATTTCCTGCTTCCACTGGGGGCCCCTAAAAGCTCTGGGGCCCTGGGGCAATTGCCCCCATTGCCTCTGGTAGCGCCGGCCCTGCAGTGCCGGGTGTAGGCCGGATGCACAGTGTAATATCTATACCATACAGTGCAGGGTGTAGGCCGGATGCACAGTATAATATCTATACCGTACAGTGCAGTGCGGAGGCTGGATGCACAGTATAATATCTATAACGTACAGTGCAGGGTGGAGGCTGGATGCACAGTATAATATCTATACTGTACAGTGCAGGGTGGAGGCTGGATGCACAGTATAATATCTATACCATACAGTGCAGGGTGGAGGCTGGATGCACAGTATAATATCTATACTGTACAGTGCAGGGTGGAGGCCGGATGCACAGTATAATATCTATACCATACAGTGCAGGGTGGAAGCCAGATGCACAGTACAGAGGGCCCAACCGCCCCGATCTCGTCGGGACTGTCACGATTTGGGGGGGCTCTCCCGCTATCACGGTATGAGCCCCCCAAGTCCCGGGGCGGCAGTGGGCAGCAATAAAAAAAAATGATCGAGGCGCCAGCCGCGCCTAAGTGGGATGCGGGATGCCGGCCATGCATTACTACCTCCCTCCCTCCTTCCCTTGAGATCTGCCCCCCTATGTCCCCCGTTAGCAGAATGCGCAGCGAGCGAAGCCTGCTGTCATTACCTGCGTCCATGCACGCATACCGATGTCCGGCTTCACTCTGCTTCCTGTGACGTCACAGGAAGCAGGAAGCTGGATGAAGACACGGGCGCAGGTAAGATGACAGCCCGCTCCGCTCGCTGCGCACTCTGCTAACGGGGGACACAGGGGGGCAGATCTCAAGGGAAGGAGAGAGGGGGGTAGTAATGATATGGCCGCATCCCGCATACCACTTAGGCGCGGCTGGCGCCTCAATCATTTTTTTTGTGCAGTGGCACCCATCCTCCCCAGAGTCCCCACCCACGGGCACCCTTACCCTCCTCCCCACCCACGGGCAGGGTGTATGAGGGTATATTTATTAAAACAAAATAAGGGCATAAATATTATTTTAAAAAAAAATCTTCAAAAAACGATGGTAGGCGTGTGTAGGGGGTGTGGTAGGGTGTGTGGTTAGGGTGTGTGGTTAGGGGTGTGGCCAGTGTCCCGGTTTCTTAGTTTAAAATGTTGGGAGGTATGACAGTATAATATTTATACTGTACAGTGCAGGGTGTATGCTGGATGCACAGTGTAATATCTATACCATACAGTGCAGGGTGGAGGCTGGATGCACAGTATATCTATACCGTACATTGCAGGGTATAGGCCGGATGCACAGTATAATATCTATATCGTGCAGTGCAGGGTGGAGGCCGGATGCACAGTATAATATCAATACCGTACAGTGCAGGGTGGAGGCCGGATGCACAGTATAATATCTATACCGTACAGTGCAGGGTGGAGGCCGGATGCACAGTATAATATCTATACCGTACAGTGCCGGGTGTAGGCCGGATGCACAGTATAATATCTATACCGTACAGTGCAGGGTGGAGGCTAGATGCACAGTATAATATCTATACCGTATAGTCAGGGGCGTCTCTAGGCATAGGCAGTACAGGCCATTGCCTGGAGTGCCATTGGTCCTGGGGGGCGCCATGTTGCAGAATTAAGCCCCACCCCCAAATTAAGCCACACCCAAGATTAAGCCACACCCCTGTGGCTGTTCTATTACTTGCTTCTGCTGAATCTACTTAGCGTAAGTTGCAGGCAGCTGACACCTCTGTGCCTTGAGCATCCTTCTTTTCTCCTTTGCGCTACCTCTGGCCCCCTGTTCCTCCTTTAGTCCCACTCCGACTCCTTCTGTCCTCCTGTGCCTCCTTCTGTATCCCTTTGTGCCTCCTTATGTCTCCTTGCGCCTCTTCAGTCCCCATGTGCCACCTCGGTCCCCTGCGCCTTCCTCTGTCCCCATGTGCCTCCTTCTGTCCCTGTGTGCCTCTTTTAGTCCTCTGTCCCTGTGTGCCTCCTTTAGTCCCCCGTGACTCCTTCTGTCACACTTTGTGCCTCCTTCAGACCCATTGTAGAGGATGCCAGGCCGACCAGGTGGGCATGAGTGCTGTGCAGGGGGGACCGCGGTCACCCCCCGTCAGATGTTGCGTCCCCAGGTGGTGAACAGGCATTCACTGTCCCAAAGCCCGTAAGCTCACTTCTGCAGCCTTACATTACATGTATTTTCTGGTTAAACACTGCTCGCATTGCAAATTTTCTGATGAAACGCTGCCACATTATGATTATTTTCATGGAAGGGCGCCATGGAGGGGGGGGGGGGGGGGGGGGGGGAGGTGCCACAGACTTTCTCGCCTGGAGTGACAACATGGCTAGAGGCGCCCCTGCGTACAGTGCAGGGTGTAGGCTGGATGCACCGTATAATATCTATGCCGTACAGTGCAGGGTGGAGGCCGGATGCACAGTATAATATCGATACACTACAGTGCAGTGTGGAGGCCGGATGCACAGTATAATATCTATACCGTACAGTGCAGGGTGTAGGCTGGATGCACAGTATATCTATACCATACCGTACAGAGTGGAGGCCGGATGCACAGTATAATATCTATACCGTACAGTGCAGGGTGGAGGCCGGATGCACAGTATAATATCTATACCGTACAGTGCAGGGTGGAGGCCGGATGCACAGTATAATATCGATACAGTACAGTGCAGGGTGGAGGCCGGATGCACAGTATAATATCTATACCGTACAGTGCAGAGTGGAGGCCGGATGCACAGTATAATATCTATACTGTACAGTGCAGGGTGTAGGCTGGATGCACAGAATAATATCTATACCGTACAGTGCAGTGTGGAGGCCGGATGCACAGTATAATATCTATACTGTACAATGCAGTGTGTAGGCTGGATGCACAGTATAATATCTATACCGTACAGTGCAGGGTGTAGGCTGGATGCACAGTATAATATCTATACCGTACAGTGCAGGGTGGAGGCTGGATGCACAGTATAATATCTATACCGTACAGTGCAGGGTGTAGGCTGGATGCACAGTATAATATCTATACCGTACAGTGCAGGGTGGAGGCCGGATGCACAGTATAATATCTATACCGTACAGTGCAGGGTGGAGGCCGGATGCACAGTATAATATCTATAACGTACAGTGCAGAGTGGAGGCTGGATGCACAGTATAATATCAATACCGTACAGTGCAGGGTGGAGGCCGGATGCACAGTATATTATCTATGCCGTACAGTGCAGGGTGTACGCTGGATGCACAGTATAATATCTATACCGTACAGTGCAGGGTGTAGGCCGGATGCACAGTATAATATCTATACCGTACAGTGCAGGGTGGAGGCCGAATGCACAGTATAATATCTATACCATACAGTGCAGGGTGGAGGCCGAATGCACAGTATAATATCTATACCGTATAGTGCAGGGTGGAGGCCGGATGCACAGTATAATATCTATACCGTACAGTGCAGGGTGTAGGCTGGATGCACAGTATAATATCTATACCGTACAGTGCAGGGTGGAGGCCGGATGCACAGTATAATATCTATACCGTACAGTGCAGGGTGGAGGCCGGATGCACAGTATAATATCTATAACGTACAGTGCAGAGTGGAGGCTGGATGCACAGTATAATATCTATACCGTACAGTGCAGGGTGTACGCTGGATGCACAGTATAATATCTATACCGTACAGTGCAGGGTGTACGCTGGATGCACAGTATAATATCTATACCGTACAGTGCAGGGTTTAGGCCGGATGCACAGTATAATATCTATACCGTACAGTGCAGGGTGGAGGCCGAACGCACAGTATAATATCTATACCGTATAGTGCAGGGTGGAGGCCGGATGCACAGTATAATATCGATACAGTACAGTGCAGGGTGGAGGCCGGATGCACAGTATAATATCTATACCGTACAGTGCAGGGTGTAGGCTGGATGCACAGTATAATATCTATACCGTACAGTGAAGGGTGTAGGCTGGATGCACAGTATAATAGCTATACCGTACAGTGCAGGGTGGAGGCCGGATGCACAGTATAATATCTATACCGTACAGTGCAGGGTGGAGGCCGGATGCACAGTATAATATCTATAACGTACAGTGCAGGGTGGAGGCTGGATGCACAATATAATATCTATACCGTACAGTGCAGGGTGGAGGCCGGATGCACAGTATAATATCTATAACGTACAGTGCAGGGTGGAGGCCGGATGCACAGTATAATATCTATAACGTACAGTGCAGGGTGGAGGCTGGATGCACAATATAATATCTATACCGTACAGTGCAGGGTGTACGCTGGATGCACAGTATAATATCTATACCGTACAGTGCAGGGTGGAGGCCAGATGCACAGTATAATATCTATACCGTACAGTGCAGGGTGTAGGCTGGATGCACAGTATAATATCTATACCATACAGTGCAGGGTGTAGGCTAGATGCACAGTATAATATCTATACCGTACAGTGCAGGGTGTAGGCTGGATGCACGGTATAATATCTATACGGTATGTACGGTATAATATCTATACCGTACAGTGCAGGGTGGAGGCCGGATGCACAGTATAATATCTATAACGGACAGTGCAGGGTGGAGGCTGGATGCACAGTATAATATCTATACCGTACAGTGCAGGGTGTAGGCTGGATGCACAGTATAATATCTATACTGTACAGTGCATGGTTTAGGCCGGATGCATAGTATAATATCTATACCGTACAGTGCAGGGTGGAGGCTGGATGCACAGTATAATATCTATACCATACAGTGCAGGGTGTAGGCTGGATGCACAGTATAATATCTATACCATACAGTGCAGGGTGTAGGCTAGATGCACGGTATAATATCTATACGGTATGTACGGTATAATATCTATACTGTACAGTGCAGGGTGTAGGCTGGATGCACAGTATAATATCTATACCATACAGTGCAGGGTGTAGGCTGGATGCACAGTATAATATCTATACTGTACAGTGCATGGTTTAGGCCGGATGCATAGTATAATATCTATACCGTACAGTGCAGGGTGGAGGCTGGATGCACAGTATAATATCTATACCATACAGTGCAGGGTGTAGGCTGGATGCACAGTATAATATCTATACCATACAGTGCAGGGTGTAGGCTAGATGCACGGTATAATATCTATACGGTATGTACGGTATAATATCTATACTGTACAGTGCAGGGTGTAGGCTGGATGCACGGTATAATATCTATACGGTATGTACGGTATAATATCTATACCGTACAGTGCAGGGTGTAGGCTGGATGCACGGTATAATATCTATACGGTATGTACGGTATAATATCTATACCGTACAGTTCAGGGTGTAGGATGGATGCACAGTATAATATCTATACGGTGTGTACGGTATAATATCTATACTGTACAGTGCAGGGTGGAGGCTGGATGCACAGTATATTATCTATACCGTACAGTGCAGGGTGTAGTAGGCTGGATGCACGGTATAATATCTATACGGTATGTACGGTATAATATCTATACCGTACAGTGCAGGGTTTAGGCCGGTACAGTGCAGGGTTTAGGCTGGATGCACAGTATAATATCTATACTGTACAGTGCAGAGTGGAGGCTGGATTTAGAAGGGATCATCTGTTTTGCCTCCGGTGACAGACGTTAATCCTACAATTGAGATATCGGTATTCTCGTGAGTCTTGGGAGGGTTTATGTCACAGCAGTCTGACTCCCGCAGGCTCTATTGTATTGTGTGTTTATAGGTGGAAGTATTGCAGTCTTTGTCCTTAGTGTTATTCTCCTCTGCGGTTTCTTCTCTGGAGGCAGCAGATCTTGTTGTGACACGTCAGTTATTTGCCTGGAAGCGGTAGAAAATGACTGATAAGCAGAGATGAGCTGATGAGGCCTATAAAATGCTGCATGTTTCACTATCAGCGTCTTGTGATTTGGTTCTGATCGCTACAGATTGTAAAACGCCAGATGGTGCTACGCTGCTGGAATCTGCACAGGAAACAAGTCTATCCATGAAGGATTCTCCCCGTGTGGCAGTGAGCAGGGCAGCGCGTGGCAGTTAGAGAAGGGCAGTGTGTGGCAGCTAGAGCAGGGCAGTGTGTGGCAGCTAGAGCAGGGCAGTGTGTGGCAGGTAGAGCAGGGCAGTGTGTGGCAGGTAGAGCAGGGCAGTGTGTGGCAGTTAGAGAAGGGCAGTGTGTGGCAGGTAGAGCAGGGCAGTGTGTGGCAGTTAGAGAAGGGCAGTGTGTGGCAGGTAGAGCAGGGCAGTGTGTGGCAGTTAGAGGATGGCAGTGTGTGGCAGGTAGAGCAGGGCAGTGTGTGGCAGGTAGAGCAGGGCAGTGTGTGGCAGTTAGAGAAGGGCAGTGTGTGGCAGGTAGAGCAGGGCAGTGTGTGGCAGGTAGAGCAGGGCAGTGTGTGGCAGGTAGAGCAGGGCAGTGTGTGGCAGGTAGAGCAGGGCAGTGTGTGGCAGGTAGAGCAGGGCAGTGTGTGGCAGGTAGAGCAGGGCAGTGTGTGGCAGGTAGAGCAGGGCAGTGTGTGGCAGCTAGAGCAGGGCAGTGTGTGGCAGGTAGAGCAGGGCAGTGTGTGGCAGGTAGAGCAGGGCAGTGTGTGGCAGCTAGAGCAGGGCAGTGTGTGGCAGGTAGAGCAGGGCAGTGTGTGGCAGCTAGAGCAGGGCAGTGTGTGGCAGGTAGAGCAGGGCAGTGTGTGGCAGGTAGAGCAGGGCAGTGTGTGGCAGTTAGAGAAGGGCAGTGTGTGGCAGCTAGAGCAGGGCAGTGTGTGGCAGGTAGAGCAGGGCAGTGTGTGGCAGGTAGAGCAGGGCAGTGTGTGGCAGGTAGAGCAGGGCAGTGTGTGGCAGGTAGAGCAGGGCAGTGTGTGGCAGTTAGAGGAGGGCAGCGTGTGGCAGTTAGAGGAGGGCAGCGTGTGGCAGTTAGAGGAGGGCAGCGTGTGGCAGGTAGAGCAGGGCAGCGTGTGGCAGGTAGAGCAGGGCAGCGTGTGGCAGGTAGAGCAGGGCAGCGTGTGGCAGGTAGAGCAGGGCAGTGTGTGGCAGGTAGAGCAGGGCAGTGTGTGGCAGCTAGAGCAGGGCAATGTGTGGCAGCTAGAGCAGGGCAGTGTGTGGCAGTTAGAGGAGGGCAGTGTGTGGCAGTTAGAGGAGGGCAGTGTGTGGCAGTTAGAGGAGGGCAGTGTGTGGCAGCTAGAGCAGGGCAGTGTGTGGCAGCTAGAGCAGGGCAGTGTGTGGCAGGTAGAGCAGGGCAGTGTGTGGCAGGTAGAGCAGGGCAGTGTGTGGCAGTTAGAGGAGGGCAGTGTGTGGCAGGTAGAGCAGGGCAGTGTGTGGCAGTTAGAGGAGGGCAGCGTGTGGCAGTTAGAGGAGGGCAGCGTGTGGCAGTTAGAGGAGGGCAGCGTGTGGCAGTTAGAGGAGGGCAGTGTGTGGCAGTTAGAGCACAGCAATGACGGATGTTTTTTCTCTCAGCGTCTTGTGATTTGGTTCTGCTCGCTTCAGATTGTAAAACGCCAGCTGGTGCTACGCTGCTGGAAACTGTGAAGGAAATAATTCCATCCATCACGATTCTCCCCGATCGCCAGCATCAGTCGTGCCTCAGAGACCGGGGCAGCCACCGAGGGGCATCATTCTAAATGGATTCAACACTGTCTGTTGGTATCCAGAGAGCACTATGAACTATGAATCAAGAATCATCAACCTGACTGCGATTCTTAGAGAAAAAATAGTATACATTGCAAAAAGAAACAAAGCCTTGACATGCACCAGTATGAGAAGATATACAATGAATCTTTATTAGGCCTGGTGCACACCAGAGGAGTTTTTCTGAGCGTTTTGAGTTTTTAAATCTGCTGCTAATGTTATCCTATGTGTCTGTGCACACTGGAGCAATGAGGTTTTGTAAAAAACCCCATAGCATTACATTGGGAAGAGCTTTTGAAACCTCTAAAAGCTCTTCCCAATGTAATGCTATGGGGTTTTTTACAAAACCTCATTGCTCCAGTGTGCACAGACACATAGGATAACATCAGCAGCAGATTTAAAAACTCAAAACGCTCAGAAAAACTCCTCTGGTGTGCACCTGGCCTTACTCTTATAAAAACACCAGGATAGGTTAGCCAGCCAGTGGCGTAGCTAAGGAGCTCTGGGCCCCGATGCAAGTTTTACAATGGGGCCCCCCAAGCACTCTATACATAGCAATTAATACAGTGCATCAAAACCTGCCAATGGCAACTACAGTGTCAGAGGTGCAAGAGGAGGATGGGGAACAGTTTGTTAATGATTACCACTACTCAAAGTATCTATAGAAGTGATTATTATGAGCACAGGACCAATAGAGAGCTAATACTGTAGTTGAGGGAGGGCCCTTCGGGGCCCCTCTGGCCCAAGGGCCCCGATGCGGTCGCTACCTCTGCACCCCTTATTGCTACGCCCCTGTAGCCAGCCATTGGTGCCCCAGTATAGGTTAGCCAACTGCAGGTGCCCCCAGTATAGGCTAGACAGTTATAGGTGCCCCAGTATAGGTTAGCCAGGTATAGGTGCCCCAGTATAGATTAGCCAGCTACAGGTGCCCCCAGTATAGGTTAGCCAGCTACAGGTGCCCCCAGTATAGGTAGCCTGGTCTAGGTGCTCCCAGTATAGGCTAGCCAGCCATAAGTGCCTCCAATATAGGTTAGCCATACATAAGTGCCCCCAGTGTAGGTAGCCTTGGAGGGGGCTCCCCCTCCCTCACCTAGGCCCCCCCTTCAGCAATCTCCCCTCCGTAATTAGCGGGCGGGCAGACACGGTAAGGGAGGACGATAACTTACATCTTCCTGGCGACGGAGCTCTGCGTGATGCCGGTTTTCTACGTCTCCCCTCTGAGGCCTGGAACCCACTGAAATCAGCAAACGCAAAACGCAACCGCTAGCGTTTTGTCTGAGCGGTTTGCAAGCGGATTCATGTGCGTTTTTGGTCATGTTTTGCAACATTGTATTTTTTTGCCCAGCGGGTGCGTAGCGTTTTGCGTTTTTATCCTGATTGGTCCTGTGAATTATTTTTCATTTTGTTACAGTGTGCTGAACCGCAAAACGCTAGCAAAACCGCTCAGTTTAGGTTTTGCTGAGCGTTTCCGCTAGCGGTTCAATACTTTACATTGAAGCGCTAACGCTCCCAAAATGCTGCAGGTCCTACGTTTGCGTTTCTGAGAAACGCAAACGCTCCTGTGGAAGTTGCCCCATCCATTAACATTAGCCCAGCGTTTTGGCAAACTGCTAGCGTATCGCAGTGCTGCCAAAACGCTACCAAAAGCGCTCCTGTGGGTTCCAGCCCTGACTCTGCTTCTGCTAAGGAAAGTAGTCAGTGACATTGGGGAAGTATACCACACAGGGGAGTGACACAGCAGCTGGGAGAGGGAATTATACCACACAAGGGAGTGACACAGCAGCTGGGGGAGGGAATTATACCACACAGGGGAGTGACACAGCAGCTGGGGGAGGAAATTATACCATGCAGGGGGAGGACACAGCAGCTGGGGAAGGGAATTATACCATGCAGGGGAGTGACACAGCAGCTGGGGGAGGGAATTCTACCATGCAGGGCAGCACGGTGGCGTAGTGGTTAGCTCTCTTGCCTTGCAGCGCTGGGTCCCTGGTTCGAATCCCAGCCAGGGCACTATCTGCAAAGAGTTTGTATGTTCTCCCCTTGTCTGCGTGGGTTTCCTCCGGGTACTCCGGTTTCCTCCCACATCCCAAAAACATAAGGATAAGTTAATTGGCTCCCCCTAAATTGGCCCTAGACTACAGTACTTACACTACATAATATAGACATATGGCAATGGTAGGGATTAGATTGTGAGCTCCTTTGAGGGACAGCTAGTGACAAGACAATATATACCATGCAGGGGAGTAACACAGCAGCTGGGGGAGGGAATTATACCACACAGGGGGAGGGACACAGCAGCTGGGGGAGGGAATTATACCATACAGGCTCCCCCTAAATTGGCCCTAGACTACAGTACTTACACTACATAATATAGACATATGGCAATGGTAGGGATTAGATTGTGAGCTCCTTTGAGGGACAGCTAGTGACAAGACAATATATACCATGCAGGGGAGTGACACAGCAGCTGGGGGAGGGAATTATACCACACAGGGGGAGGGACACAGCAGCTGGGGGAGGGAATTATACCATACAGGGGAGTGACACAGCAGCTAGGGAGGGAATTATGCCACACAGGGGGGATGGCACAGCAGCTGGGGGAGGGAATTATACCATGCAGGGTAGTGAAACAGCAGCTGGAGGAGGGAATTATACCACACGGGGATGACACAGCAGCTGGGGGAGGGAATTATACTACACGGGGGAAGGACACATCAGCTGGGGGAGGGAATTATACCACACAGGGGGAAGGACACAGCAGCTGGGGGAGGGAATTATACCACACATGGGGATGACACAGCAGCGGTGGGAGGGAATTTTACCACGCAACATAATTGCTATAGAAGGGAGGAGGGGGCTGCAGTCTGCTGGACACTTCTATATGAACAGATTTTGAATGAGTCTTCCTATAGGATGAGCACCTTTGGCAGTAGATGTACACTGGCTGTACTAGGATTGGATATACAGTGTATTCTGCGTGTGATATTGGCGTGATCGGTCGGGACGTGTGAGGAGGCGTGTTTCGGGGATCAGTAAGATAAACACGCACCTCATATGTTGCTCAATCCTCTAGTCTGTGCTGTGCGGAGGGACAGATGCCTGGAGGGGTCATATCAGACTCATAATGCTTGTGGAATGCAGACAATATTCATCTTATTCCTCCATAATCCTGTATGATCAGCACACAGGAAATGAAGGAGCAGATGTCTCTCTGCGTGTCTCCAGAGGCCAGGCGTTCCTATAGACAGATCCCGGGGTACAACACATACAGTATCTTACAAAAGTCCATGCACCCCCACACCCCTTTATGTAAATATGTTATTATATCTTCTCATGAGACAACACTGCAGATGTGACACTGTGACACAATGTAAAGCAGTCAGTGTACAGCTTGTATAACAGTGTAAATATTGTATGATATCTTCTCATGGGACAACACTGCAGATGTAACACTGTGATACAATGTAAAGCAGTCAGTGTACAGCTTGTATAACAGTGTAAATATTGTATGATATCTTCTCATGGAACAGCACTGCAGATGTGACACTGTGATACAATGTAAGGGCTCAAACCCACTAGAGCAATTTTCTGAGCATTTAGGGAGCGATTCAAACCGCTAGCGATTTCCCTAAACGCTCAGCTGATGTTAATGGATGGGCTAAATTCCACTGCAGCGATTGTGATTACCAAATTGCAAAACGCAGGACATGCAGCATTTTTGGCGTTTAGCGTTAGCGTTTCTGCATTGTAAAGTATATAAACGCTGGCATAATCGCTCATCAAAACCTGCACAGAGCGATTTTGCTAGCGTTTTAAAGTTTCTGCACACTGTAACAAAATTAAAATTAATTGAAAGGACCAATCAGAATTAAAAACGCTAATCGCTAATCGCTACACAACCGCTGGCAAATTGAATACACTTTTTAAAATCGCTACTAAAAACGCTCAAATCTACAAATCATTTGCAAACCGCTCATACAAAACGCTAGCGATTGCGATTAGCGATAGCGATTTGTAGTGGGTTCCAGTGTATAGCTTGAATAACAGTGTGAATATTGTATGATATCTTCTCATGGGGCAACACTGAAGATGTGACACTGTGATACAATGTAAAGCAGTCAGTGTGCAGCTTCTATAACTCAGTGTAAATATTGTATGAGATCTTCTCATGGGACAACACTGCAGATGTGACACTGTGATACAATGTAAAGCAGTCAGTGTACAGCTTCTGTAACAGTGTAAATATTGTATCATATCTTCTCATGGGACAACACTGCAGATGTGACACTGTGATACAATGTAAAGCAGTCAGTGTACAGCTTGTATAACACGGTAAATATTGTATGATAGCTTCTCGTGGGACAACACTGAAGATGTGACACTGTTATACAATGCAAAGCAGTCAGTGTGCAGCTTGAATAACAGTGTAAATATTGTATGATATCTTTTCATGGGACAGCACTGAAGATGGGACACACTGATACAATGTAAAGCAGTCAGTGTACAGCTTGTATAACAGTGTAAATGTCCCATCAACATAAGTCAACACACGGCCATGAAATGACATCTGAACTGAGAGGGATATGGAGGCTGCTATATGTATTTCCTATTAAACAATACACATTGCCTGGCTATCCTGCTGATCCTCTGCCTCTAAGGCCACATACACACATCAGACTATAGTCTTTTGAAAATTTAAGATCACAGACCAATCTTACCACCCATCATGTAGTATGAGAGCCATACCTTCATAGTCTTTTCTATGGAGCTGAACTCCCCATCAGAAAAAAATCTTTGCAAGATGCTGCACACACAGATGCTGTACAGACACAAAAGATCAGTATCTGCAAAAGATCTGTTCCTGCCAAAGATCCGTTCCTGCAAATTGCAATGATAGTCTATGAGGTCTGCAGATCATCATACACACCTTGTTTAACTGACATTCATCTGCAGATCAGATCCACCAGGATGGATTTTCAGATCTGCAGATAATTGTCTGATCTGCAGATGAATGTCAGTTAAACAAGGTGTGTATGATGATCTGCAGACCTCATAGACTATCATTGCAATTTGCAGGAACGGATCTTTGGCAGGAACAGATCTTTTGCAGATACTGATCTTTTGTGTCTGTACAGCATCTGTGTGTGCAGCATCTTGCAAAGATTTTTTTCTGATGTGGAGTTCAGCTCCATAGAAAAGACTATGAAGGTATGGCTCTCATACTACATGGAAGGGGGTAAGATTGGTCTGTGATCTTTCAGTTTCCAAAGACTATAGTCTGATGTGTGTATGAGCCATTACACGAGTATCTGATATGCAGTGAAAAGCCTCTCAAACTATCACACCTGCTCACTGCTGCCTGGCAACTGCTTGCTGATCACAGATCAACTGCCCGTGGAAATGAGCCCTTGATGCCACTTCCTTGCTGACTAAGGCCTCTTTTCCACGGACAGTTGATAGGCAGTAAAATGCCTCTCAAACTCTCACAACTGCTTTCGGCTGCCTGGTAACTGCTTGTTGAGCACACAGTTCAACTGTCGGTCGAAAAGCAGTTGATAGGCAGTGAAAAGCCTCTCAAACTCTCACAACTGCTCACTGCCACTTGGTAACTGCTTGCTGAGCACACAGTTCAACTGTCCATGGAAATCAGCCCTAATACTCACCCTCATTTGGATCAACTCAGAAAGGCCTCTTTTCCACGAACTGTGAGCTGTGTGCTCAGCAAGCAGTTGCCAGGCAGCGACAAGCAGTTACCAGGCAGCAGTAAGCAGTTGTGAAAGTTTGAGAGGCATTTCACTGCCTAGAAACAGTTAGTGGAAAAGAGGCCTAAGGCCTCTTCCATAGACAGTTGAACTGTGTGCTCAGCAAGCAGTTACCAGGCAGCAGTGAGCAGTTGTGAGTTTGGCATCTTTTCCACAGGCAGTTGAAATGCCTCTCAAACGCTCACAACTGCTCGCTGCTGCCTGGCAACTGTTTGCTTAGTACATAGTTCAACAGTCCGTGGAAAAGAGGCCTAATTGGAGCGCGTGACTGGCCAGGTGTGTTGGGCGTCGCTCAGGTCTGCACTGACTCCAGGATGACCAGGTGTGTGAATGCTAACGAGGCCTAAATGACTGCAGCTGGGAGCAAAGCCTGAACGGTCATTTCCACAGGCAGTTGAACTGTGTGTGCTCAGCAAAGGGTTGCCAGGTAGCAACAAGCAGTTACCAGGCAGCAGTGAGCAGTTACCAGGCAGCAGTGAGCAGTTACCAGGCAGCAGTGAGCAGTTACCAGGCAGCAGTGAGCAGTTACCAGGCAGCAGTGAGCAGTTATCAGGCAGAAGTGAGCAGTTACCAGGCAGCAGCCTATCAACTGTCTGTGGAAAAGAGACCTGCCAGACAGCATTCCTGAGGTCTGCGGAGACTCCTCATATATAACGATGCGCTTCTTCCTGCCGGACAGGTGAGAGATAGAAGTGTATCCGTAGCTGGGTGGGTGTGGCTTAAGCCTGGTACACACATCCAATTTTGATTGGCCAGCAATTGGAAAAAATGTACCACCTCCATGTAGTACACAATCTGCTCATAGCATTCAATATATGTTGGCTCCCATACTACATGGAGGGGATAAAATTGGTCAGTAATTGGCCAATCATAATTGGATGCGTATATGCCCCCTTATGCTTCATACACACTTGAGATAAAAGTCTTTGGAAAAGGCAAGATCACAGACCAATCTTACCACCCTTCATGTAGTATGAGAGCCATACCTACACAGTCTATTCTATGGAGCTGCACTCCCCATCAGATAAAATCTTTGCAAGATGCTGGTCTGTGATCTTGCCTTTTCCAAAGACTTTTATCTCAAGTGTGTATGAAGCATTAGTCAGGGGTCACACTTGACCAAATCTGCTGTGTTTGCCGCAGACAAGAAACACATGCAGCATTGCATATGATGATATTCTCTGGTGCGGCTGCGTTTTCTGGAGATGGATGTAATGTACAGCATTAAAAAAAAATACAACCTGAACTATTTTCCCACACAACACATGCAGTATTTAATAGAAATAAATGGCTAGTGTACAAAACAAGAACCCTAGTCAAAGCGCTCAGCAAATCTCACGATTGTGCGGGAAACCGATTGCAAGGAAGGGTGATCACTCCTCGGTAATCTGCCGCCGGGATTCTATAAACTGTTCTGCAGCCCCCAACAAGCAAAAAAAACCCAAACAAACAAAAAAACCAAACTCCTGAACTTGTTTAAAGGAAACCTGTAAAAGTTTCACTTACCTGCCCGCTGCAGCCGTCCTGTGCCCACGCCGGTCCTCCACGAGCCTCCACTCCCCCTGCGGCCGTCCTGTGCCCACGCCGGTCCTCCACGAGCCTCCACTCCCCCTGCGGCCGTCCTGTGCCCACGCCGGTCCTCCACGAGCCTCCACTCCCCCTGCGGCCGTCCTGTGCCCACGCCGGTATTCCACGAGCCTCCACTCCCCCTGCGGCCGTCCTGTGCCCACGCCGGTCCTCCACGAGCCTCCACTCCCCCTGCGGCCGTCCTGTGCCCACGCCGGTCCTCCACGAGCCTCCACTCCCCCTGCGGCCGTCCTGTGCCCACGCCGGTCCTCCACGAGCCTCCACTCCCCCTGCGGCCATCCTGTGCCCACGCCGGTCCTCCACGAGCCTCCACTCCCCCTGCGGCCGTCCTGTGCCCACGCCGGTACTCCATGAGCCTCCACTCCCCATGCGGCCGTCCTGTGCCCACGCCGGTCCTTCACAATAATTCCACTCCCCCTGCAGCCGTCCTGTGCCCACGCCGGTCCTCCACGATCCTCCACTCCCCCTGCAGCCTTCCTGTCCCGCGTCGCTCCTCCACTTCCCCCTGCAGCCGTCCTGTGCCCACGCCGGTCCCCCACATGCCTCCACTCCCCCTGCAGCTGTCCTGTGCCCACGCCGGTCCTTCACGATCCGCAACTCCCCGTGCAGCCATCCTGTGCCCACGCCGGTCCTTCACGATCCTCGTGGGTCATCTTGCTACCTATACTGAAGAGAAAGGGGGGAGGGTTCATCTGGCTACCTATACAGGAGGGAAAGGGGGAGGGGTCATCTGGCTACCTATATTGGAGGGAAAGGGGGGAGGGGTCATCTGGCTACCTATATTGGAGGGAAAAGGGGGAGGGGTCATCTGGCTTCCTATACGGGGGGGGGGGGGGGAATCATCAGGCTATATACTATACTGGAGGGAAGGGGAATGACTGGAGACAGTGGCCTTGGGTGGTAAAGAGTACAAATCCGACCCTGTTCACGATCCTCCACTCCCCTGTAGCCCTCCAGTCCGGCGTTGGTCCTCCACAATCCTCCACTCCCCCTGCAGCTGTCCTGTGTCTGCGCCGGTCCTCAACGATCTTCCGTTCCCCTGCTGCAGCTCACTTTCGGTTTTGCTTACTTGTAAGTCGATAGTCACTGTGTGGCCCTGGCTGCGCGCTTCCTCGTTCGTGCTCTTGTCGCTGGGAGCATTCTGCGTGGCCGCAGTGGAGATTTTCTAGTACTGCGCCTGCGTAGGACGCTCCCAGTGATGAGAGCATGAACGAGGCTGCACGTGCCCAGGGCTGTGCAGGTGCAGTAGCTGGCGACTGAAGGAACTGAAAGTGAGCAGTGGAGGGTGGCAGAGTGTTGACGCTGGCACAGGATGGCTGCAAGGGGCTGGCTGAAGCAGGACAGAAGGCAAACCTAGAGAAATGCACCCTGTATGTATTTAGAGAGTTTAGCCTGTCTAATTCCCCCTCATCTGTGACTAATCACAAGTTGTAATTTGATCCCTCAGCTGTGGCAGCTGACTGCCAAGGCAGAGAGGTAATTGGTTAACACAGGATGTTAACCCTATGTCTGCTTCCATAAAAGCAGGAAGTAAGCACACGGCACATTTATTGCAGGATTTGTATCAGCTGTAACAAATAAGTGTTTTTCTGTAAAGGTTGTAATGCTGTTGCTTATCATTTAGAGCAGAGAGGAAGTGCTGAGTTCAGGTCTAGTTTGAGGCCCCCTTCACACTGGCAGCTGAGAAGGGGGGGAAGTCTCAGCGCTTCCACATCTCATTCCTCCCCCACCCAGTAACACCACGCATGTAAAGCAAAAGCGCTCACAAACTGCTGCCTGTCCTGCGATTGTCATTTTCAAAATTGCAGTCACTATAGTGGGCTCCCCTCCATACAATTTCATTAGCAAAGCGATTTTAAAAGCTCTGGTGATTCTCACGACTTCAAAATCACTCAAAAAATCACTCTAGTGTGTCTGAGACAGCGAACGCTCTGACTGCTGATTGCTTAAATGAAGTGAATTATTGGATAGGGAAGGGGCGGTAAACCAGGGTGCAAATAGTTTTGAGTTGATGCAGGATTATGCAAATTTAGTATGCAGATGTATGCAACTTGAAAATGAGCCAATCTAAGGGCTGGTGCACACCAGAGCGGTTTGTTTTTTCCCCAAACGCAAACTCGGGTCCTGAAGCATTTTTTTATATTTCTGAGGCGTTTCTGCCTAAATGTAAAGTATAGTAAAGTGGAAAACCACTCTAAAAAATGCTAGATCAGAGCGATTTTTGGAAAGCGTTTTTGTTACAGAAGCTGTTCAGTTACAGCTGTACTGTAACAACATATAAAAACCGCTACTCAAAAACGCTCCAAAAAATGCAAGGCATGTTTAGAAAATCTCTCTAAACATGCCTAGAATTGCTCGGAAAAACCTCTTCAAAAATTGCTAGCGGTTTTTGGTGTGCACTGCCCTAAGGGGCCCTTAACTACAGCATGCTATGCTAGTAACGATCACTTCTAAATATGCTTTGAAAAGGGGATATCGTTAACAAACTGCTTTCCCTTGCCCTACACTTCTCTTACTGCGGATGACTCCTCCCCTGCTTACTCCTCTCGGTACTGTGGATGACTCCTCCCCTGCTTACTCCTCTCATACTGTGAATGTTCCCTCCCCTTCTTACACCTCTCATACTGTGGGTGTCCCCACCCCTTCTTACACCTCTCATACTGTGGGTGTCCCCACCCCTTCTTACACCTCTCATACTGTGAATGTTCCCTCCCCTTCTTACACCTCTCATACTGTGGGTGTCCCCTCCCCTTCTTACACCTCTCATACTGTGGATGTCCCCTCCCCTGCTTACACCTCTCATACTGTGCATCTCCCCTCCCCTGCTTACACCTCTCATACTGTGCATGTCCCCTGCTTACACCTCTCATACTGTGGATGTCCCTTCCCCTGCTTACACCACTAATACTGTGGATGTTCCCTCCCCTTCTTACTCCTCTCATACTGTGGGTGTCCCCTCCCCTTCTTACACCTCTCATACTGTGGGTGTCCCCTCCCCTTCTTACACCTCTCATACTGTGGATGTCCCCTCCCCTTCTTACACCTCTCATACTGTGGATGTCCCCTCCCCTGCTTACACCTCTCATACTGTGGATGTCCCCTCCCCTGCTTACACCTCTCATACTGTGGGTGTCCCCTCCCCTGCTTACACCTCTCATACTGTGGGTGTCCCCTCCCCTGCTTACACCTCTCATACTGTGGGTGTCCGCTCCCCTGCTTACACCTCTCATACTGTGGGTGTCCCCTCCCCTGCTTACACCTCTCATACTGTGGATGTCCCCTCCCCTGCTTACACCTCTCATACTGTGGATGTCCCCTACTCTACTTACACCTCTCATACTGTGGATGTCTCCTCCCCTGCTTACACCTCTCATACTGTGGATGCCCCCTCCCCTGCTTACACCTCTTATACTGTGGATGTCCCCTCCCTGCTTACACCACTCATACTGTGGACGTCCCCTCCCCTGCTTACACCACTCATACTGTGGATGTCCCCTCCCCTGCTTACACCTCTCATACTGTGGATGTCTCCTCCCCTGCTTACACCTCTCATACTGTGGATGTCCCCTCCCCTGCTTACACCTCTCATACTGTGGATGCCCCCTCCCCTGCTTACACCTCTTATACGGTGGATGTCCCCACCCCTTCTTACACCTCTCATACTGTGAATGTTCCCTCCCCTTCTTACACCATGCTTTGAAAAGGGGATATCGTTAACAAACTGCTTTCCCTTGCCCTACACTTCTCTTACTGCGGATGACTCCTCCCCTGCTTACTCCTCTCGGTACTGTGGATGACTCCTCCCCTGCTTACTCCTCTCATACTGTGAATGTTCCCTCCCCTTCTTACACCTCTCATACTGTGGGTGTCCCCACCCCTTTTTACACCTCTCATACTGTGGGTGTCCCCTCCCCTTCTTACACCTCTCATACTGTGGATGTCCCCTCCCCTGCTTACACCTCTCATACTGTGGATGTCCCCTCCCCTGCTTACACCTCTCATACTGTGCATCTCCCCTCACCTGCTTACACCTCTCATACTGTGCATGTCCCCTGCTTACACCTCTTAGTGTGGATGTTCCTTCCCCTGCTTACACCACTAATACTGTGGATGTTCCCTCCCCTTCTTACGCCTCTCATACTGTGGATGTCCCCTCCCCTTCTTACACCTCTCATACTGTGGATGTCCCCTCCCCTGCTTACACCTCTCATACTGTGGATGTCCCCTCCCCTGCTTACACCTCATACTGTGCATGTCCCCTCCCCTGCTTACACCTCTCATACTGTGGATGTCCCCTCCCCTGCTTACACCTCTCATACTGTGGGTGTCCGCTCCCCTGTTTACACCTCTCATACTGTGGGTGTCCGCTCCCCTGCTTACACCTCTCATACTGTGGATGTCCCCTCCCCTGCTTACACCTCTCATACTGTGGATGTCCCCTCCCCTGCTTACACCTCTCATACTGTGGATGTCCCCTCCCCTGCTTACACCTCATACTGTGCATGTCCCCTCCCCTGCTTACACCTCTCATACTGTGGATGTCCCCTCCCCTGCTTACACCTCTCATACTGTGGGTGTCCGCTCCCCTGTTTACACCTCTCATACTGTGGGTGTCCGCTCCCCTGCTTACACCTCTCATACTGTGGATGTCCCCTCCCCTGCTTACACCTCTCATACTGTGGATGTCCCCTCCCCTGCTTACACCTCTCATACTGTGGATGTCCCCTCCCCTGCTTACACCTCTCATACTGTGGATGTCCCTTCCCCTGCTTACACCTCTCATACACTGTGGATGTCCCCTCCCCTGCTTACACCTCTTATACTGTGGGTGTCCGCTCCCCTGCTTACACCTCTCATACTGTGGGTGTCCGCTCCCCTGCTTACACCTCTCATACTGTGGGTGTCCGCTCCCCTGCTTACACCTCTCATACTGTGGGTGTCCCCTCCCCTGCTTACACCTCTCATACTGTGGATGTCCCCTCCCCTGCTTACACCTCTCATACTGTGGATGTCCCCTACTCTACTTACACCTCTCATACTGTGGATGTCTCCCCCCCCCCCCCGCTTACACCTCTCATACTGTGGATGCCCCCTCCCCTGCTTACACCTCTTATACTGTGGATGTCCCCTCCCCTGCTTACACCACTCATACTGTGGATGTCCCCTCCCCTGCTTACACCTCTCATACTGTGGATGTCCCCTCCCCTGCTTACACCTCTCATACTGTGGATGTCCCCTCCCCTGCTTACACCACTCATACTGTGGCTGTCCCCTCCCCTGCTTACACCACTCATACTGTGGATGTCCCCTCCCCTGTTTACACCTCTCATTCTGTGCATGTCCCCTCCCCTGCTTACACCTCTCATACTGTGGATGTCCCCTCCCCTGCTTACACCTCTCATACTGTGTGTGTCCGCTCCCCTGTTTACACCTCTCATACTGTGGGTGTCCGCTCCCCTGCTTACACCTCTCATACTTTGGATGTCCCCTCCCCTGCTTACACCTCTCATACTGCGGGTGTCCCCTCCCCTGCTTACACCTCTCATAATGTGGGTGTCCCCTCCCCTGCTTACACCTCTCATACTGTGGGTGTCCCCTCCCCTGCTTACACCTCTCATACTGTGGGTGTCCCCTCCCCTGCTTACACCTCTCATACTGTGGGTGTCCCCTCCCCTGCTTACACCTCTCATACTGTGGGTGTCCCCTCCCCTGCTTACACCTCTCATACTGTGGGTGTCCGCTCCCCTGCTTACACCTCTCATACTGTGGGTGTCCGCTCCCCTGCTTACACCTCTCATACTGTGGGTGTCCGCTCCCCTGCTTACACCTCTCATACTGTGGGTGTCCGCTCCCCTGCTTACACCTCTCATACTGTGGGTGTCCGCTCCCCTGCTTACACCTCTCATACTGTGGGTGTCCGCTCCCCTGCTTACACCTATCATACTGTGGGTGTCCGCTCCCCTGCTTACACCTATCATAATGTGGGTGTCCCCTCCCCTGCTTACACCTCTCATTGTAAGGTCCGCAGTGTTCCGGCGGCGCCCGGGCCCCTGAGACCCAGGCTGCAGTCCAAACTTCCGGGTCTCGATGAGCCGCTGACATCACTGAGGCGCAAGGTGGCCCTGAGTTTTTATTGCACAGGTGTCGAACTCCAGGCCTGGAGGGCCAGATCCATGTCAGTGTTTAGGATGGACTGAGAAAGAGAGGAATGTGTTCTACCTGAAGGACCACCCCTTTCCTGATTCAGACCCATCAATTAATTTGAGCTGTATCAAAAATGTGTGAGGATCTCGGCCCTCGTAGGACCGGTTTGACATCCCTGCTCTATTGGATAAGTGGAGGATGCATTCCCAGTAGGCGCTCCGCAGATGTAAACAGTAGTGCATGTGTGCCTGAATGTCAGCTGATCTGCTGACACGCTGGATGATTATTGGTTACTTTCAAGTCTGCTTTGTTTTGATTGGTTAGTTATTGTATTTAAGCCCAGAGAGCGCCCCCAATCATCGCCCGTGATAGCATTAGCTGTGGCTTGTTGCTGGGTATGCGCTCTCTTCCTGATTGATTCCTGTTGCCGATTACTGCTTGTATCTTGAGCTAGATAACCTCTGATTGATCCCTGTTGCCGACTACTGCCTGATACCTGGATTACGCTTGAACGTTGCCTGGTCCGACTTCGGCTTTCCTCGACTATGCTATCTGGAAAAGTATATCTGGACTTCCTAGTCATTTTGGGACTCTGTCACTGCAGTTACATGGTTTATTCATCTGGACTGCCTCACCTTCTAGGCTGCAGGTGACTACAATCATACTTGTTAATACTGTGCCTATTGCATTTCTTGTTTACAGGTTCTGTTGGTGGATTACTATCTGTCAGTCTGTATGCTACATCTACTTGCAGGGTGTATTGTAGTATTATGCTAGGTAGGTGTTCTCGCAGGTGTTACGGGCTGGGCTTTCGGTCAGTCATATGGGCATACAGCCTAACCTATAGTCATTGACCAGACAAGCCTGACACTCATACTGTGCATGTCCCATCCTTTGCTTACACCTCTCATACTGTGGATGTCCCCTCTTCTGCTTACTCTTCTCATACTGTGGATGTCCCCTCTTCTGCTTACACCTCTCATACTGTGCATGTCCCCTCCCCTGCTTACACCTCTCATACTGTGCATGTCCCCTCCCCTGCTTACACCTCTCATACTGTGCATGTCCCCTCCCCTGCTTACACCTCTTATACTGTGGGTGTCCGCTCCCCTGCTTACACCTCCTCATACTGTGCGTGTCCCCTCCCCTGCTTACACCTCTCATACTGTACATGTCCCCTCCCCTGCTTACACCTCTCATACTGTGCATGTCCCCTCCCCTGCTTTCACCTCTCATACTGTGGTTTTCCCCTCCCCTGCTTACTCCTCTCATACTGTGGATGTCCCCTCTTCTGCTTACAACTCTTATTCTATGAGTGTCCCCTGCCCTGCTTACACCTCTCATACTATGCATGCCCCCTCCCCTGCTTACACCTCTCATACTGAAGATGGCCCCTCCCCTGCTTACACCTCTTATTCTGTGAGTGTTCTTGCCAGGTGGATGCTCTTGCCAGGTTTTGATGCACCATATGAGTTATGTATGTAGAATGCTTGGAGGGGGGGGGGGGGGGGGGGGCATGTAAGGCTCCATGTTTAACTTGCACTGGGGAACAACGTTTCTTAGCTAGCTACTCTATGTGAATGCTCTATCTATAGAAAAATACATTTATCTAAGTATGGCCACTGGGGGAACTCCTGAGCAGAGCACAGAGCTCTGTGCAGGGCCTCCCTCCAGTGCAGCTCCTGCTATGTAAATATAGATAATATGGACAGGACGTCAGGCTGTACATGTCGCTGGATACACGACGTATAGGATGTAGTTCTGCAATACGTTTTGTGGGTTCCACCACCAGTGTGCTGGCGGAGGAGCAAAACACAATAACAATAAAAAATTGAACATATGACATTTTTGAAATCCGATGTAAATAATGTTTGGTCTGCACCAGCAGTGAGGACGTGCGCAAGCACTGAACGCAGTCATGGCGTACGTGTCGCCGTGTGTATGAAGAAGGTGAAATAGCGGTGAAACCTGGCAGCTAAGATTTGCCCCACCCCCTCTGACCGCCTCTACTCTGAGGCCTGTAGCATCTGCCATGAGCACTTGCCTGCTCCATAAAATGGCCCTGCCAGCAGCATAAAGAGGCCTTCCTGCTCCCCCTCCCCCCAGGCAGGCTTGTACTGTGTTGTGCAGAGATGTGGGGATCTGTATAATAATGTATAAAGGAGCAGATGTAATGTATAGAGGAGCACATGCAATGTATAGAAAGGACCATATTTAGTGTATAGTGACAGTTCCTGTATTTCTGCACATTTCAGCACATTCAGGGCTCGGGCAGCCACTGGGTGTTCTTTGCCTTTCTCCCAGTGTGCTGTTATCAGACTTGCTGATAAGGGGGGTGGGGGTGGGGTGAACTGTCCTCTGACGCACTCACTGGTTTATGGCTCACCACAGAGCATGACATAGGCTTCTTCCTCTATATGTTATTGGGAAACACCAGGCTTGTGTAACTAGCCAGATACTCTGCTTTCTATAACTGACATGACTGGATAAATGTATGACCAGTCCCCCCAGGAATGCCCCTCCCTGTGTGTGATGTGCGACATTCAGGGGCGGAGCTTTCTCCAACGTGCGGACAACACACACAATAATAATTCATGGATTTTATTCTAATCCGATTTCTCTTTAATGAGCAGTGATGGTCAGTGAGAAGCTAACGTTTAATCTCAATACTGCACATTATGGCGTGACTGTAGCTGCACATTATGGCGTGACTGTTGCTGCACATTATGGAGTGACTGTTGCTGCACATTATGGAGTGACTGTTGCTGCACATTATGGAGTGACTGTTGCTGCACATTATGGAGTGACTGTTGCTGCACATTATGGAGTGACTGTTGCTGCACATTATGGAGTGACTGTTGCTGCACATTATGGAGTGACTGTTGCTGCACATTATGGAGTGACTGTTGCTGCACATTATGGAGTGACTGTTGCTGCACATTATGGAGTGACTGTTGCTGCACATTATGGAGTGACTGTTGCTGCACATTATGGCGTGACTGTAGCTGCACATTATGGCGTGACTGTAGCTGCACATTATGGCGTGACTGTAGCTGCACAATGGCGTGACTGTTGCTGCACATTATGGCGTGACTGTAGCTGCACATTATGGAGTGACGCAGCTGCACATTATGGAGTGACTGACTGTAGCGGCACATTATGGCGTGACTGTTGCGGCACATTATGGCATGACTGTTGCTGCACATTATGGCGTGACTGTTGCTGCACATTATAGCGTGACTGTTGCTGCACATTATGGAGTGACTGTAGCTGCACATTATGGCGTGACTGTTGCGGCACATTATGGCGTGACTGTAGCTGCACATTATGGCGTGACTGTAGCGGCACATTATGGCGTGACTGTTGCGGCACATTATGGCGTGACTGTTGCGGCACATTATGGCGTGACTGTTGCTGCACATTATGGAGTGACTGTAGCTGCACATTATTTAGTGACTGACTGTAGCGGCACATCATGGCGTGACTGTAGCTGCACATTATGGAGTGATGCAGCTGCACATTATGGAGTGATGCAGCTGCACATTATGGCGTGACTGTAGCTGCACATTATGGTGTGACTGTTGCTGCACATTATGGCGTGACTGTTGCTGCACATTATGGCGTGACTGTTGCTGCACATTATGGCGTGACTGTAGCTGCACATTATGGCGTTACTGTAGCTGCACATTATGGCGTGACTGTAGCTGCACATTATGGCGTGACTGTTGCTGCACATTATGGCGTGACTGTTGCTGCACATTATGGCGTGACTGTAGCTGCACATTATGGCGTGACTGTAGCTGCACATTATGGCGTGACTGTTGCTGCACATTATGGCGTGACTGTTGCTGCACATTATGGCGTGACTGTAGCTGCACATTATGGCGTGACTGTAGCTGCACATTATGGTGTGACTGTTGCTGCACATTATGGAGTGATGCAGCTGCACATTATGGAGTGATGCAGCTGCACATTATGGCGTGACTGTAGCTGCACATTATGGCGTGACTGTTGCTGCACATTATGGCGTGACTGTTGCTGCACATTATGGCGTGACTGTTGCTGCACATTATGGCGTGACTGTAGCGGCACATTTTGGCGTGACTGTAGCTGCACATTATGGAGTGATGCAGCTGCACATTATGGAGTGATGCAGCTGCACATTATGGCGTGACTGTAGCTGCACATTATGGGGTGACTGTTGCTGCACATTATGGCGTGACTGTTGCTGCACATTATGGCGTGACTGTTGCTGCACATTATGGCGTGACTGTAGCTGCACATTATGGCGTGACTGTAGTTCCACGTTATGGAGTGACTGTTGCTGCACATTATGGAGTCACTATACCTGCACATTATGGAGTGACAAGAAATTGGGGTCATATTTGCGGCGAGAGGCTCATCTCTGGTCAGTGACGTAGCTAAGGAGCTGTGGGCCCCGTTGCAAGTTTTACATGGCGCCCCCCCTTCAAGCACTCTATACATAACAACTGATACAGCGCACCAAAACCTGCCAAGGACAGCCACAGTGTCAGAGTTGCAAGAAGGGGACGGGGAACAGTGCGTTAAGGATTACTACTATTCAAAGCAGGACCAACAGAGAGTTAATACTGTAATAGTGGGTGGACCCTTCGGGGCCCCTCTGGCCAAGGGCCCTGATGCGGTCGCTACCTCTGCACCCCCTATTGCTACACCCCTGGCTCTGGTTATAAGTGTGAGGTTTTTATCAGTGGGGGATATGTGCAGAAATTCTGTTTTGCCAATCGCAGAAATATTTGGGACGTGTTTAGTCGTTCTTTCCAATATTTATTGTAGGGGGGGAAAAAATCTTTGAGTAAAAACCAAGTTTACTTTTGTGATGAAAAGAAAAGTCTGGAAGATTTGGCTGAGGCTTCGATCACCTAATGAAATGCAGATGGTCGTGCTTTCAGATCACACGCCATCAGTTCAGACCACAACACGCGTGATCACATGTCATCGTGTGTAGTAGTCCAAGGCTGTAAACTAAAGGGGCAGACGCCATGCTGGATCTTATCCGGCAACAGCGCAACAGCAGCAGCTATGTTTCTTGACATAGTCACAGGAGCGGAAGGGGTTAACCAGGTGCCCCCCCTGGTTACTGTCCTACCCAGAAACAGGAGCGGAAGGGGTTAACCACCAGGTGCCCCCCATCCCCCGGTCACTGTCCTCCCCAGGAGGCCTCCTGCATGCTGGGGCTGCCCTGATCATATTGGGTGATATGACACAGCAGCACATATCACTCTGCATCAGCTCGGCTGTCACTGCAGGGAGATAGCCGCTCCCTCCTGCCGGGCCTCACACATGGGACTATTTAATCTTGTGTAAGGATCGCCTCAGTGATGTCATGGCTTCTGCCGCCTCATTGTCTTAGCTGTGGATAATATTCCACGGTCATCGCTTGGCTCTGAGTGTTTCCTCGGCAAGACAAAGGGGACTGGAAATGTTCTGACAAAAGTCCAATAAAAGTTACTGGAGGTCAAGTAGCAGAACCTGTAGAGGCCTGGTCATTGTGCCTGGTCATTGTGATACCTGAAATCTGTCTATACAAATCTCTGTGCTTCTAGCCTCTCTGCTGCCAGCACTGCAACCTTCCCATCTTGTGATGCTTCTAGCCTCTCCGCTGCCAGCACTGCAGCCTCCTTCATCTTGTTGTGGTTTTAGTTCTCTGTGCTTCTAAACTCTCTGCTGCCAGCGTTGCAGCCTCCTCCATCTTGTCATGTGTCTAACCTCTCCACTGCCAGCGTTGCAGCCTCCTCCATCTTGTCATGTGTCTAACCTCTCCACTGCCAGAACTGCAGCTTCCTCCATCTTGTCATGCTTCTAACCTCTCCACTTCCCAGCATTGCAGCCTCCCCCATCTTGTTGTGCTTTCAGTTCTCTGTGCTTCTAAACTCTCTGCTGCCAGCACTGCAGCTTCCTCCATCTTGTCATACGTATTAACCTCTCCACTGCCAGCACTGCAGCCTCCTCCATCTTGTCATTCTTCTAACCTCTACGCTGCCAGCATTGCAGCCTCCTCCATCTTTTTGTGCTTTCAGTTCTCTGTGCTTCTAAACTCTCTGCTGCCAGCACTGCAGCCTCTTCCATCTTGTTATGCTTCTAACCTCTCCGCTGCCAGCACTGCAGCCTTCATCTTGTCATGCTTCTAACCTCTCAGCTGCCAGCACTGCAGCCTCCTCCATCTTTTCATGCTTCTAACCTCTCCACTGCCAGCACTGCAGCTTCCCCAATCTTGTCATTCTTCTAACCTCTCCACTCCCAGGCACTGCAGCCTCCTCCATCTTTTCATACTTCTAACCTCTCCACTGCCAGCACTGCAGATTCCCCAATCTTGTCATGCTTTTAGTGATGTGAAGCTTAGCAGCACATCTCTGTACAGCACTCAGCCCTGACCTGCGCTCTGAGAATTGAGTCCCGATCTATGCGGGTAACATTCTTCATGCGTGGTTCACACCCTTAGTTTATTCTCTGTCTCTCTCTGTCTCTCTTTTTCTCTTTCTTTTCAGGATCTTATTCCTTAGTATTGATGAAATGTGGCTTTTCATTCTTGTGACTGTTTTTCTCTCTTATCTCTCCTTCCTAAATCTCCTCAAATATTTCCCCTCCTCCAGCTCCAGAGGTCATGGTCTGCTTTGTGTGGCTGATCTCCCTTGTTCTCCCACCTATCGCTGCATGAGGTGTTACACAACCAGGGGTTAGGGGTGATCTGTGAGTCACCTCTGAGTTGATGCAAATTGCGGTAGTAGCTCTGGCCAGAGAGTCTCGGGGTACACGGGCCCCGGGAAGGGGGGCTGGGCTCAGTCAGTTCCTCACACCCTCTGCAGGACGTACCACGGCACAGGGAAAGCCACATCGGCTGCTTTGGGGTCTGCAGCCATTGGGGTCCCGGTCCCTGAGTTGGGAAATAAAGGGCCCTCATGGAGTCCTGCAGCCCCCCCCCCCTCCTTTTCCTAATGCAGGGTGAAGAGCAGAGCACAGGGGAGAGGTAACTTACTCTAGCAATGTGATCCCATCTCCATGGCTACAGCGGAGTCTTTCATCATGTCACCCGTCCCTGGCAACCAAATACTGTGGGGCTCTCTGGCAACTAAATACTGGGGGGGCTCCCTGGCTACCAATACTAGGGGGAGGAGGGGGGGGATCTCTGGCTACCTTTACTGGGTGGGGGGGGGGGGGGCAGCTCTTTGGCCACCTATACTGGGGGCTCTCTGGCTACCTATTCTGGGGCACACCTCTGGTTACCAATACTGGGGGCTCTTTGGCTGCCTATACTGGGGGGCATCTCTGGCTATCTATACTGGGTGGGGGGGGGGGGCTCTCTGGCCACCTATGCTGGGGGGGGGATCTCTGGCTACCTATACTGGGGGGGGGGGGGACTCTCTGGCTACCTATACTGGGGGGCATCTCTGGCTATCTATACTGGGGGGCATCTCTGGCTACCTATACTGGGGGGGGGGGCATCTCTGGCTACCAATACTGGGGGGCTCTCTGGCTACCTATACTGGGGGGGGGGACTCTCTGGCTACCTATACTGGGGGGGACTCTCTGGCTACCTAGACTGGGGGACACCTCTGGCTACCTATACTGGGGGACACCTCTGGCTACCTATACTGGGGGACACCTCTGACTACCTAATACTGGGGGGCACCGCTGGCTTCCTATACTGGGGGGCTCTCTGGCTACCAATACTGGGGAAGGGGCTCTCTGGCTACCAATATTGGGGGGCTCTCTGGCTACCTATACGGTCTAGGGACACCTCTGGCTACCTATACTGGAGGGATCATTGACTACCTAATACCGGGGGGAACACCTCTGGCTATCTATACTGGGGGTTATTTGGCTACCTACACTGAGGGGCTCACTTGCTACCTATACTGGGGGGCTCCCTGGCTACCAATACTGGGGGGGCTCTCTGGCTACCTATACTGTCTAGGGACACCTCTGGCTACCTATAGTTTCTGGGGACACCTCTGGCTACCTATACTGGGGGACACCTCTGGCTACCTATCCTGGGGAGATCTTCGGCTACCTAATACTGGGGGGACACCTCTGGCTACCTATACTTGGGGGTCTCTCTGGCTACCTATACTTGGGGGGGTCTCTGGCTGTCAATATTGGGTGTCTCTCTGGCTACCTATACTGTCTGGGCTCTGGGGACACCTCTGGTCACCTATCCTGGGGGACACCTCTGGCTACCTATCCTGGGGAACACCTCTGGCTACCTATACTGCAGGGATCTCTGGCTACCTAATACTGGGGGGGGGGGAACCTCTGGATATCTATACTGGGGGGTTCTCTGGCTACCCAAATCGAGGGGCTCTCTTGCTACTTATACTGGGGGACACCGCTGGCTACCTATACTGGAGGACACCGCTGGCTACCTATACTGGGGGATATCTCTGGCTACCTTTACTGGCGGACATCTCTGGCTACCTATACTGGGGGACACCTCTGACTACTTAATACTGGGGGGCTCTCTGGCTACCTATACTGGGGGGCTCTCTGGCTACCTATACTGGGGGGCTCTCTGGCTACCTATACTGGGGGGCTCTCTGGATACCTATACTGGGGGGCTCTCTGGCTACCTATACTGGGGGGCTCTCTGGTTACCTAGACTGGGGGGATCTTTGGTTACCTATACTGGGGGATCTCTGGTTACCTATACTGGGGGGATCTCTGGTTACATATACTGGGGGATCTCTGGTTACCAATACTGGGGGGCTCTCTGGCTACCTATACAGGGGAGCTCTCTGGCTACCTAATACTGGGGGGATCTCTGGCTACCTAATACTGAGGGCTCTATGGCTACCTTATACTGGGGGACACCTCTGGCTACCTATACTGGGGGACACCTCTGGCTACCTATACTGGGGGACACCTCTGGCTACCTATACTGGGGGGATCTCTGGTTACCTATACTGGGGGGATCTGTGGTTACCTATACTGGGGAGCTCTCTGGCTACCTATACTGGGGGGATCTCTGGCTACCTAATACTGGGGGACACCTCTGGCTACCTATACTGGGGGACACCTCTGGCTACCTATACTGGGGACACCTCTGGCTACCTATACTGGGGGACACCTCTGGCTAGGCTATGTGAAGTTGGCCCCCCTACAATCAGCACAAATAAAAGTTCTAGCATGTGCTACGTTTGTGCCGCAAAAATAAACATTTGTGCTGCTTTTGTTTTAAAGATAATAGAAATTATCTCTTTCCAAACGATGACATCACCCAGCCCCCCTACAAAGGCGCACGGACACAAAAGTGGTGTCGTTGGTTAGTGCTGGGTTTGCGCTCATTTGTGCTGCAAAAATCACCGTTCTATCTGTTATCGTTTTTGAGATATTAGAGGATCAGCAGGACAGCCAGGCAACTGGTATTGCTTAAAATGAAGTAAATATGGCAGCCTCCACATACCTCTAGCTTTAGCTTCCATTTAGGTTAGAATAATACTAGGGAGTGGATAGCCACAACTAGAAGATACCATGTATCCACATTTATATCTTGTCCATACTTGCTATTCTTCATGCACTACATTGACTAGAAGTAGCTAATGTTGTTTTACCTGTTCACAGTCAACAGTTGGCTTGTTTGTGCCTTAAATCTGGTTAACTGGAATTATGTTGTTACACTCTGTATAATTTAGTGAAATTAAAATTTCCAACCTTTACTGCAACTTGTCTCTCGGCAACTGTCGCTAGTCCGGCACGTGTCTCAGCTTGTGTATGCGGACTAGCGACAGGCAACACTGTGAAGTGAAGGGAGCATCCCTTCGGTGATAGCTTCCGCCACGTCTATGCCCTGCACAGGGGTACAAACAGAGACAGAGAGGGGTTACAGAGTACAGGAGGGGGGGGGGGGGGGGGAGGGGTACAAACAGAGGTGGGGACATAGAAGAATGAGCCTACAGTCCCTATCTTGTTCGTTAACCGGGGATTATCTGTACATTAAATAAACCATAAACATCTCAATAGTGAAGTGAATGAAGCTAGATGAACTTTTGACCTTTTATAAAAAACCTTTAATATCTCAAAAACGATAACAGATAGAACGGTGATTTTTGCAGCACAAATGAGCACAAACCCAGCACTAACCAATGACACCACTTTTGTGTCCGTGCGCCTTTGTAGGGGGGCTGGGTGATGTCGTCGTTTGGAAAGAGATAATTTCTATTATCTTTAAAACAAAAGCAGCACAAATGTTTATTTTTGCGGCACAAACGGGCACAAACATAGCACTAACCAAACATGCTAGAACTTTTATTTGTGCTGATTGTAGGGGGGCCAACTTCACATAGCCCTCTGGCTACCTATGCTGGGGACACCTCTGGCTACCTAATACTGGGAACACCTCTGGCTGCCTAATACTTGGGGCACCTCTGGCTACCTAATACTGGGGACACCTCTGGCTTCCTAATACTGGGGGCACCTCTGGCTACCCAATACTGGGGACACCTCTGGCAACGAATTACTGGGGGGCTCTCTGAGTATACTGGGGGGGCTCTCTAGCTAGCTAATACTGGGGGCACATCTAGCCACCTATACTGGGGGGCTCTCTGGCTATCTACACTAGGGGGTTCCCTCAGGCTACCTAATACTGAGGGCACATCTGGCTACCTATACTGTCTGGGGACTCCTCTGGCTACCTATACTGGGGGCACATCTTCTGACCTCCTCACATTTACGTATACGAGACTTCCCACGTGTCTCACCCCTCCTCTGGAATGCCCTCCCAAAGCACATCCGTCACTCTCCAACCTTCGAACTCTTTTAACTCTCCCTCAAAACTCTCTTTTTCTGACAAGCATACACTCTACCTTAGGCCACTCCCCCTCAACCCCTGGCAAAGTTATACCCCTTACTAAATCTAACCGGAAACACACTGCCTCTAGGTACACACATTATATATTCTCCCATCTCTCAATTACTCACTATTGCTTTAGATTGTCAACTGGTAAGGGCAGGGCTCTCTCACCCTTTGGAATTTACTATACTTTTTCATCATTGTGCTGTGATTGTATACTATATGTACCAGTCTGTATTGTGTACCAGTGTCTATAGTAATGGTCTGTATTCTGTTGTACCTTTTTCACGCTGTGATCCCGTGGCTTGTGTATCACGGAATGCTCGATACAGTCAGTGCGATGCAACGTTTCCATTCATGTGATGCGTTACAATAATAGTGAGGGGATCCTGCGTCACGTGTGTGGCCCAGCAGTGCGCTCACTGTTTACCTTGCTAGACTGTTCCTGTTGTTACAGCACAAAGGAGAGGCTGTGAGGTGCCGTGCGCAGGAATTATGAGCCTACAAACACAACCTGCCAGCCACAAGTCGTGATCTTACACCTCCCATACACAGGCAGAGATCTGCAGTGCTATGAAAATCATGGCGGCGCTACAATGGGGCACTGGCCTCCTCTGGGAATCACTGTGCCCCCCAAACCCGGCTCAGTAACTCACAGCTAAATATTTCCAGGCCCCAGCTGTGTATAGTAAACAGGATGGGGTCTGGAAAAAAAAACTCTCCATGTCCGCCTGAGTCTATGCGGGTGATAAGTAAACTAAGGGTCTTATCTATTTGTCATAAATACCTCACAATCCTTGCAAGATTCCTTGTAATTAATATATCTCTCTAACTCCTTCTGATTTTATGTTCTAACATTGTGAGTGAACAGGAATAGTCTGAAGAAGGTTTACAAGCTGAAAGCTTACTGTTTTTCTGTGAAATTAGTGCTCATTTCCATATAGTGTGCTTTCAGCCTCGCTTATGGAAACGTGATCGCAGGGACATCAGACTATGCATAGACTACACTGTCTGTTTCCATACATGCGCTGAGATTCACCGCTGAATCAAAGCGCATGGTTGCGTGCATTTTGGCCCATTTGCGCCTGCGATCCCAATCTTCGTTGCCTGTGGAAACAAGCCCTTAGCCAATAAACAAGAGCTTATTCTACAACAATGCTTAGTTACTGACATAAGGAGCTACACAAACGTTTTCTCTCTCTCTCTCCTGCCTCTTCCCCCTCCCCTTGCTTGTAGAGTCGTGAGACACGGGCTGGGGGCTGGAATGATTTGTCTGTGATCTGTCCACAAAGGAGCAGCTGTCTAGTAAGTATTAAAGCATGCCAGCCAACTAGCCAATTTTATCTCCTGAGTTAAAGAGGATCTGTAACCCTTGGGGGGTACTCGCCTGAGGAGGGGGAAGCCTCTGGATCCTATCGAGGCTTCTCGCATCCTCCTGTGTCCCGCGCTGGTCTTGCTGCAGCCCATTAAACAGCGGGCATGTAAATATTTACCTATCCGGCTCCAAGGGTGGTTTTTTTTTAATCTGAAGAATAAAATAAGTTGCACTTACCTGGGGCTTCTACCAGCCCCCCGCAGACGACCTGCACCTGTGACGTTAGCAAACAATTCTCCAGTTCCCGCTGTGGCTCCGTTTCTTGACCGCTGACTTACAAGTCTACAGCCACTACGCCTGCACAGGATGCTCCCGGTGATGCGAGCAGCCAGGGCCAAGCAGGCACAGTGGCCCGAAGATTCAGAAAATGAAACTAAGCTGCGGCATTGGACCGGAGGATCAGTCAGTGACGGCGCGGGCACAGGATGTCTGCAGGGGTCGGTAGAAGCCCCAGGTAAGTTTAACTCATAAGATTTATAACTACCTGGTGCTTCCTCCAGCCCCATCTGCATGGATCGCTCCCGTGCCGCCATCCTCTGCCTTCTGCAGTGCCGGTACGGTACCAGGTCCTGTAACTTTTGCCAGTCGCGGCCAGTTTTACGCATGCACAGTGCACTCTCTCCAGCGGAGAATAGTCTTGCGCCTGCTAAGACTGGCCGAAGTTACGGGACCCGGTACCGGAGGGGGAGAAGACTGAGGACGGCGGCGTGGGAGCGATACGTGCGGAGGAGGCTGGAGGAAGCCCCAGGTATGTATAAATCTTATATTTCTTCATCTCTGGAATACTTAAAGCAAAAAATATACTGTATATAATCTGGTGAAGGAGCGATATTGGCGTGTGTATGGGGCCCCTTTACTTGGTATTCGGGATTTGCAGTGCAGAGCGGTAATCTGGTGAAGCCAGGGGTGCCTCTAGCCATTTTGTCTATCCAGGCGAGAAAACCTGTGGCGCCCCATTCCAAGCCCCCCTCCCAGCCCCCGTGGTTCTCCCCATGAAAATAATCATAATGCAGCAATGTTTCACCAGAAAATAATCATAATGCAGCAATGTTTCACCAGAAAATAATTGTGATGCGGCAATGGTTCGCCAGAAAATAATCGTAACACAGCAATGTTTCACCCGAAAATAATCGTAACGTGGCAATGTTTCACCAAAAATAATCTTAATGCGGCAATGTCTCACCAGAAATTACACTTATTGCGGAAGCGTTTCACCAGAAAAATACATGTAAATGCGGCAGTGTTTCACCAGAAAATATGCAATGCAGGAATCGTTACACCAGAAAATTCATGTAATGTGGGCAGAGTTTCACTAGAAAATACACATAGGCAGGGCTCCACTTTCATGAGGCACAAAGGGGGACAGAAGGAGGCACGGGGACTGAAGAAGGCACACAGGGGGACATAGGGAGGCACAGGGGGACAGAAGGAGGCACGAAGGTCAGACAAAGTCACAAACTAGGACAGAAGGAGGAACAATGGGGGACAGAAGGAGGAACAATGGGGGACAGAAAGAGGCACACTGGGAGACAGAATTAGACACAAACGAGGACAGGAGGCGGCACAGGAGGACAGAAGGAGGTACACAGAGGGGCAGCGGGCGGTACAATGGGACAGAAGAAGGCATGATGGCCAGAAGGAGGCACAAAAAAGGACAGGAGGAGGCACAGGGGGACTGAAGGAGGCACACAGTGGGAGCAGACAGAGGCGCCAGGCTATGTACCGGACTGCATTGGTGATATGCTCCTACTTACTGCCTGAGGAAGTGGGATATGCCCGCAAAACGCGTTGCACCTTGTTCGGAGTATGTAAATAAACTATTTGCTTAAAACAGCAATTTTTTGTGTCTGTTTTGGAGGGGTAAGTGTACCGCTATCTACTTCATTTTATCCATTTTAAAGACATTTTGTTTTTACCCTGCTGGCGCCTCTGTACTACTATTGCAGTTATTTCCACCCCTGGTGGAGGGGAATTCTTCCTTTTTCCCGATCTACAGAGAGTGACTTCTTAATGCTGAGTGGGGACAGGTCTAATCTCCTCACCTGCCTTCATAGTGGTTACCTGGACGGTAACCCTTGTTTGTGAGTATAACCTACCTATACTTACCTTCCATACCCAATTTACAGTACATATTACTACACTATACTGGGCTCTCGGCGTCTTCCCTTATATTTTGACAAAGGGGGACAGAAGGAAGCACAAAAAGTGGACAGAAGAAGGCAGAGGGGGCGTAAGGAGGCACCAGGAGACAGGAGGCAGAAGGGGACAGACAGAGCCACAGGTAGACAGAAGGTACAAAGGGGCACAGAAGGAGGCACAGGGGGACAGAAGAAGGTGCAGGGGACAAAGGTGGCACATGGGGACTGAAGACACAAAGGGAGACAGAAGGAGGGATAGGAGGACAGAAGGAGGCAGAGTAGGACTGAAGGAGGAACAGGGGGGTAGAGGTAGCACAAGGGGACAAAGAAAGGCACAGGGGGACAGAATGAGGCACAGAAGGAGGCAGTGGTGGCACAGGGGGACAGAAGGAGGAAAAAAGAATACACAAGGCACAGAGGGACACAGTAGCAGCTACCTGCAAATTAGCTAAGCAGATGCTGAGGAAGCAATAAAACACCCACAGGGTGGGGCTTTGTTCAGGGGGCGGGGTTTAATACAGCAACATGATGCCACCATGACACCCCCAGGATGAAAAACAAGAATATCTTGGGTAAAAACCCAAACCAATGACCCTGGATGGCAACCTGCTCCTCCTCTGTGGCCAGCAGTGGGGATGGTCCTGGATGGTAGTTGACCGTGGGTGCCTTTCCTCTGGTCGATATTTGCAATATCTATGAGTTTGACAAAGGCGTGGGTACGCCGAAACGCGTCACGAAGTTACTGCACATATCGACCAGAGGAAAAGCAGCCATGGTCTACTACCATCCAGGACCATCCCCACTGCTGGGAGCTGTGTACATTGATGCACATGCTGCACTGGACACGCCCACTTCCATTCTCTTTGCATAAATTAGCATCTCACTGACGATTAGTAGTGACAGGTTGCTCTGCGGTTCTGCATGGAGGGGGCTTAACGCCATATACCGGGCTGTATATCCCTCTGCTGCCTGGGGATCCCCCCTGACACACATGATGGGGTCCCCTCTGGTAGGATATCGGGCCCCCCTCGGACCGGCAGCGATCTGGCTGCACGCGGCAGGAGGCGGTGTGTCCGCAGCGGGGGGCGGGGCCGGTCCCTGGAGAGGGGCGGGGCCTCGAACAGTATTAGCTGTTCTGCAGCAGCACAAAGAGGAGAGAGTGAGCCGGGAGGATGGAGGAGAAGCAGTCCTGCTTCCCCCTGCCCAAGGTGAGCCGCAACGTGTGCAGGGGAGGGGGAGAACCACAAGGGCCAGCATGCCTCCCACCAGCCAATCACCTGACAGGGGGAGGGTCTGTGTGCCTGTCACCAGGAGGAAGTGTGTGTTTGTGTGTATGTGTGATATATATATATATATATATATATATATATATATATATATATATATATATATATGTGTGTGTGTATGTATATATAATATATATATATATATATATATATATATATATATATATTCTGTTTCATTACCTCCTGGGGAACCACAATTGCCAGCATGCCTACCACCAGACAATTGCCTGCCACAGGGGGAGGATCTGTATACCTGTCACCAGGAAGAAATGTGTATATATACATTTATATAATTTATTATTTGCATTATATATATTGTGTTAATACCTCTTGGGGGAACCACAAATACCAGCATGCCTCCCAGCTGACAGGGGGCGGAACTATACGTATTATATGCATAAAGGAAGGAGTTGTGGGTCGTCACACAACAATACTGAGATAAATGATTGTCACTATTTGCATTCACTTCATTCTCCGACATGCTGGAAAATTTCTGCCATTTCTAATGAATTGGGGATAGGAGTTGTGATTTATCCATTCCTGCGGAGTTTTTCCTAAAGATTCTGGATTGTGTAAGGGGGGTCTCTGGCCACACACACAGGACAGGACCATTTCCCCTGTGACCATTTCCAGCAGCAAATTATTATTTATTATTGTTATTGTTATTATTCTACTACTAGATAAGTTTGTATTTTATCCTGATGTTCTGAGGCACAGATTGCTGTTCTCTCCTCCAGCCTGACTCAAGTTTCTGCCTTTGCTCCTTTAGAGAACATCAGGTCAGAGACAGGCACTGCAGGCTTACCCTGTTATCACAGCAGAGAGACGACAACTTGCAGAAACACAGCATGCAATAGAGGAATTGGTTTATATGATTTCTGGATGAATGCATCAGGAAATATGTAGTACTGTGCCACTGAAGATGGCGTCGTCGTATGAATCAATAATATTTAAACCTCACCTGAAGTGAGGGATGTGGTGGCTGACCTATTTCCTTTTATACAATGCAGATTGCCTGGCTGTCCTGCTGATCCTCTGCCTGTAATACTTTTAGCCACAGCACCTGAACAAGCATGCAGCTTCTCATATGTATCTGACTGAAGTGACTGGATTAGCTGCATGCTTGATTTAGGTGTGTGATTCAGACACTACTGCAGCCAAATAGAGCAGCAGGCCAGCTAGGCAACTGGTATTGTTTATGAGGAAACATATGGCAGCCTCCATATCTCTCTGTTTCTCAGTTCAGGGGTGCTTTACTGTAAACAGTTTCAATACAGCTGAGTCTTTATACTCACGTGTGTAGTACTAATGCAGCTCCTACAAGGGGAGCCATTGCTCTGATTATAGGACAGGTAAATATTCTCAGTACAACATAGTGCTATGGCAAAACTCTGCCCCACTCATCATACATGAAACAGCCACTCAAAGGTTGTGGAATGTAATTTCTACTGGGCCTAAACCATGAAACTAACCCCCCCCCCCCCCCCACACACACACACACACACACACAATGCAGTGTTGTCACCAAAGTACAGGTGGTGGTGTACAGGTGTATTGTATAGGTATGTCGGTGTGGCTGTCGGTGTACAGGTGTATTGTATAGACGTGTTGGTATAGCTGTCCGTGTACAGGCATGTCGGTGTTCAGGTGTCTCAATGTAGCTGTCGGTGTACAGGTGTCTCAGTGCTGCTGTCGGTGTATTGCTGGGTCAGTGCAGCTGTCGGTGTGCAGGTGTATTGTATAGGCATGTCGGTGTGGCTGTTGGTGTACAGGCATGTCTCGGTGCAGCTGTCTTTGTACAGGTGTCTTAGTGCAGCTGTCAGTGTGACAGTGTGACTATCGGTGTACAGGTGTCTCTATGTGGCAGTCAGTGTACAAGTGTGTCGGTGCGGTTGTCGGTGTACAGGTGTCTCAGTGCAGCTATCGGTGTACAGGTGTCTCTATGTGTCAGTCAGTGTACAGGTGTGTCGGTGCGGCTGTTGGTGTATAGGTGTCTCTATGTGGCTGTCTGTGTATGGGTGTCTTTGTGTGGCTGTCTGTGTACAGGTGTGTCAGTGCGGCTGTCAGCAGCTTTGGGTGAGCACTCACCCAGTATACAGAGTCATAACCTCATGGCTTCTGTGCCAGTTGCTGAGGTTGTGATTCTTATGCATATTTTGACCCATTTACTTCCAATAATGATTAATGAGGGGAGGAGCTCAGCTGTAATTATCAGAAAGGTCAAGTAATCACTGTGTTATGGAAACATACATGAGTTGGCCCTCTAGAGTTGGCAGAGCAGAAATAAAGTCATTATTCAGCTTTGTAGACAAGACAAATAACATTGATGTGTTTTTCGCCTGGTGGACTTAAAGCACCAGAGCTGCATCCACTAGGGGGTGCTCTATAGGCAGTAGCAGTGTTAGGAAGTCTTGCCCAAGGATTCCTTACTGATCAGGTAGAGCCGAGATTGTGTCAGAGGCAGAGCCCTTAACCATTACACTACCCAGCCACTTTAATCAGCATCCATTCTTTGATAATAGTTTCTTCTGTCCACATTTTCTTGTATTGATTGCAGGAGACATTGTCACATTTCTGTCTTCTGAGCGGAACCACACTCTGGGGGTGTGTCATGTACCCATTGAGGATTCTCACTGGTCGGTCTCAGCCTATGGGAATCCTCCATGGCAAACTTGTCGGGAAGCAGGAGGAATAAGAAAGCATTATTGGGAAGCTGGATTTAAATAAATGATTCTGAAACCAGATTTAGTCACAGGATGGGGTCTGTATTACCCCGTGTGGGAATAGATAAGGGGTCAGAGAAGACCCCTTTCAGGAACTTACCTGCAAGGGGTTTGGTCATTCCTTTATATATTCTATCAAGTTACCCAGGTGCTTTCTGTATTAGATTATTTAATGAGATGCAAATTAATTCCATCTTGTATGCAAAATACATGCAAATGATATGCAGTTTGGAATGGGGCCAGGAAGCTGCCGTTACTGTTCACCGGGACAGGAAAACCCCAATTTTTAAGTAATATTATGCATGACACATTGCCACCTGCCTGCCAAACTATGCGCCCAAACCCGTTCCCAATCACAGATGTGAATCCTGTCTGTAATTACGACATTACATCACTAGTCTGGCTGAAATAACAATTCCTCCATCAGGTCCAACCAGGAAATTATATACTCACTGTGTGTATATATAATATATATGAAGAAGGGTGGAGGAGGCCCAAAATAGCTATCTCTCTGAGTATACATTATAAAGACATAAATACATGAGTTATCTTACCTCTTCAGATGAACCAACCCAGAAAAACGAGATCAGGTAAGGTTCATTCAAGTACAATTTAAAAAGACAACGCGTTTCGCGGGTCTCTCTGCCTGCTTCCTCAGGTTCGTTAATCGAAACATCATGTGTTTATTTATGTCTCCTGTATAAGGTATACTCAGAGATATTTATTTTTGGGAGCCTTCATTGCCCTCTACATTTCCTTTGGAGGTGTCCTTACCACCAGTGTAGTGCCATCCACAGCTAGTAAGGACCTCAGGAGAGCGACCACCTGGCTCCGGAGGGCCTGGAGTACCGAGCGGGGACAGTGTTTTCCCCGTAGGCGATATACGGTAGTTGAAGGTTCTGTAACACACCTACCTTTGTATTACTCTTACTCTTGTAATCTTGAACTAATTTTATCCTACGATACTGCAGCATTTGGCTCCTGGTCTTTGTTACACAGGCTGCCTTTGTTCCCCACATTGACCGTCCCTATTTCTACATAGTGTGTGTGTGTGGTCTGTACAGTGTGTGTAGATGAGATGTTTGTGTACAATGCTTTATATCTATACTGATATATTTGGGCCGGGGGGTTATATCTCTACTGATATAGTCGGGGTGCTGTATATTTATACTGATATGGGGGGGGGGGGGTTATATCTATACTGATATGGTGGGGGTGGGGTTATATCTATACTGATATAGTGGGGTTATATCTATACTGATATAGTCGGGGTGCTGTATATCTATACTGATATGGGGGGGTTATATCTATACTGATATGGTGGGGGTGGGGTTATATCTATACTGATATGGTGGGGTTATATCTATACTGATATAGTCGGGGTGCTGTATATCTATACTGATATGGGGGGGTTATATCTATACTGATATGGTGGGGGTGGGGTTATATCTATACTGATATAGTCGGGGTGCTGTATATCTATACTGATATAGTCCGGTGGGGGGGGGGGGGTTATATCTATAGTGATATAGTTGGGGTGCTGAGGAGGGAAAGGAGGCCACATTGGTTGATGGACATGAAACCTCTCGGCCTACAGAGAGCAGAACTCGGACAACCCAGAAAGCAAAGTGAATTGATGATACGGCCAGCGGGTTCAATTTATGGAAATTTCTTTCAGCCAATGAATGTGATAGTCGATGATCTGTATGACCCTCACATGCTGGTTTGCTCTCCTAACAACATTGGGGTATTCTCCTAGTGAGACCACAAATGGTGTCCAGGGGGTCTCCTCCCAGACCGCATACATATGAAATCGTCGGCGGCGTTAATTATTATTCCCCCTCCGGGTAGCCATGAATAGTGGGGAATGATGTAATTCGGCTTCCAGCTGTTGCTGAATTAGTGTTTTAAAAGTAACTTCAGCTCCGTCTTCTGACAGCGCCAAATTTACTCACTGTCCGCCGCTGTAGCCGTAATTCGTATTACGGTCTATGGTGGTGCTGGCTGTGCCCAAATCTCCTGTGATGCTATTACAGCACTCGCCCAGACCTGAACCATCATTTCTGAGCTCAGGGACAGTCTGAGGTGCCACCTGATAGTAGCAGATAGATCGAGACATCATTTATTTTAATTATTTATTGTAATTATAAAGCGCCAACATATTACGCATAATGTCCCAGAGGGGGTCATACTGGATTTATGTCAGGTGAGTGGGGTGCAGTCAGCGGTTTCTTAATCCTCCAGGAAGTGCCTTCGTACTGTCGCTACATGAGGCTGGGCATTGCCGTACAACAGGAGATGCCCAGGACCCCCTGCACCAGCGCAGAGTCTGACGGTGGGTCCAAGGGTGTCATCCAGATATTTGTCAGTCAGTGTGTGTCCCTTCATGTATCTGTCTCCCTGACCATCACTGATCCACCACTGCTCATGCTAGACAATATGACAGCAGCATAATGTCCTCCATGTCACGTGTCCTCAGGGTGATCTGCTCCTTCCTGTGGAAAGTGCCAATTCTGGTATTGTATGCCAAATGCCAAGCAAGCTCCATGGTGCCAGGCGATGAGGACAGGTCCTTCCACAGAACATCGGGCTCCTTAGGCCACCCTCATGAAGCCTGTTTCTGAGTGTTATCAGAGACTGTCACACCATTGGCCTTCTGGAGGTGTCACCTCCATGGGCTGAGGACCTTCTATGGTCCTGTCCAGCTCTCTGACTCCTGGGTTCTTCTGGCAGACTTTGTGGCAGTGACCTGTACTGATGTGCCATCCTAGAGGAGATGGGACTACCTGCGCAGCCTCTGAAGGGCCCAGCTACTGCCTCATGCTACCGGCAGTGACACAGACCACAGCCACATGCAAGACTAGTGCCAAACGGTCAGAAAAGATGAGTGGGGAGACGTTTCCAGGGGCCTCCACCTGGATTAAGATACTGAGCTCAGTAGTAGGAAGGATGGTGCAGAGGCCTCCTGGATACTCTTACAGTCCCCATTCCAGTGCAGGGTTCCTCTGAACATAGTCTACCGTGTGAATCTGCTCCCACTGAGCATAGGCATTCACAGCATTGGCTGAGGAAACTGTAGTGACCGGGAAAGGCCTCCCAACCCCTCTGTTTGTTCTGGGGAATTATAAACCTGATGCTGATATTTGTGGCCAGAATGTGGAACATACTCTTCCTATTTCCTGCACAAGAAGTGCTGAGATAGCAGAGCTGTGTGGGGCTGATTGTGCAACTGTGATTTGAGCAGGAGGGGACAGGCTGTGCCGGGGTCACACTGTGTGAAGAGGAGGACATTCTGTGCCAGTGTGTGAGGAGGAGGGGACGGGCTGTGCCGGGGTCACACTGTGTGAGGAGGAGGGGACGGGTTGTGCCGGGGTCACACTGTGTGAGGAGGAGGGGATGGGTTGTGCCGGGGTCACACTGTGTGAGGAGGAGGAGGGGACGGGCTGTGCCGGGGCCACACTGTGTGAGTAGGAGGGGACAGGCTGTGCCGGGGTCACACTGTGTGAGCAGGAGGGGACGGGTTGTGCCGGGGTCACACTGTGTGAGGAGGAGGAGGGGACGGGCTGTGCCGGGGTCACACTGTGTGAGGAGGAGGGGACAGGCTGTGCCGGGGTCACACTGTGTGAGGAGGAGAGGACGGGTTGTGCCGAGGTCACACTGTGTGAGGAGGAGGAGGGGACGGGCTGTGCCGGGGTCACACTGTGTGAGCAAGAGGGGACGGGTTTTGCCGGGGTCACACTGTGTGAGGAGGAGGAGGGGACAGGCTGTGCCGGGGACACACTGTGTTAGGAGGAGGGGACGGGCTGTGCCGGGGTCACACTGTGTGAGGAGCAGGGGACGGGCTGTGCCGGGGTCACACTGTGTAAGGCGGAGGGGACGGGCTGTGCCGGGGTCACACTGTGTGAGGAGGAGGGGACAGGCTGTGCCGGGGTCACACTGTGTGAGCAGGAGGGGACAGGCTGTGCCGGGGTCACACTGTGTGAGGAGGAGAGGACAGGCTGTGCCGGGGTCACACTGTGTGAGGAGGAGGGGACAGGCTGTGCCGGGGTCACACTGTGTGAGGAGGAGGGGACAGGCTGTGCCGGGGTCACACTGTGTGAGGAGGAGGGGACAGGCTGTGTCGGGGTCACACTGTGTGAGAAGGAGGAGGGGACAGGCTGTGCTGGGGTCACACTGTGTGAGGAGGAGGGGACAGGCTGTGCCGGGGTCACACTGTGTGAGGAGGAAGGGACAGGCTGTGCCGGGGTCACACTGTGTGAGGAGGAGGGGACAGGCTGTGCCGGGGTCACACTGTGTGAGGAGGAGGGGACGGGCTGTGCCGGGGTCACACTGTGTGAGGAGGAAGGGACAGGCTGTGCCGGGGTCACACTGTGTGAGAAGGAGGGGACATGCTGTGCCGCAGTCAAACTGTGTGAGGAGGAGGAGGGGACGGGCTGTGCCGGGGTCACACTGTGTGAGGAGGAGGAGGAGGAGGGGACAGGCTGTGCCGGGGTCACACTGTGTGAGGAGGAGGAGGGTACACGCTGTGCTGGGGTCACACTGTGTGAGGAGGAGGGGACAGGCTGTGCCGGGGTCACACTGTGTGAGGAGGAGGGGACGGGCTGTGCCGGGGTCACGCTATGTGAGGAGAAGGAGGGGACGGGTTGTGCCGGGGTCACACTGTGCGAGGAGGAGGGGACGGGCTGTGCCGGGGTCACACTGTGAGGAGGAGGGGACGGGCTGTGCCGGGGTCACACTGTGCGAGGAGGAGGGGACGGGCTGTGCCGGGGTCACACTGTGAGGAGGAGGGGACGGGCTGTGCCGGGGTCACACTGTGAGGAGGAGGGGACGGGCTGTGCCGGGGTCACACTGTGTGAGGAGGAGGGGACAGGCTGTGCCAGGGTCACACTGTGTGAGGAGGAGAGGACGGGCTGTGCCGGGGTCACACTGTGTGAGGAGGAAGGGACAGGCTGTGCCGGGGTCACACTGTGTGAGGAGGAGGGGACAGGCTGTGCCGGGGTCACACTGTGTGAGAAGAAGGAGGGGACAGGCTGTGCCGGGGTCACACTGTGTGAGGAGGAGGAGGGGACAGGCTGTGCCAGGGTCACACTGTGTGAGGAGGAGGGGATGGGCTGTGCCGGGGTCACACTGTGTGAGGAGGAGAGGACGGGCTGTACCGGGGTCACACTGTGTGAGGAGGAAGGGACAGGCTGTGCCGGGGTCACACTGTGTGAGGAGGAGGGGACAGGCTGTGCCGGGGTCACACTGTGTGAGAAAGAGGAGGGGACAGGCTGTGCCGGGGTCACACTGTGTGAGGAGGAGGAGGGGACAGGCTGTGCCGGGGTCACACTGTGAGGAGGAGGAGGGGACAGGCTGTGCCGGGGTCACACTGTGTGAGGAGGAGGAGGGGACAGGCTGTGCTGGGGTCACACTGTATGAGGAGGAGGGGACAGGCTGTGCCAGGGTCACACTATGTGAGGAGGAGGAGGGGACGGGTTGTGCCGGGGTCACACTGTGCGAGGAGGAGGGGACGGGCTGTGCCGGGGTCACACTGTGTGAGGAGTAGGGGACGGGCTGTGCCGGGGTCACACTGTGTGAGGAGGAGGGGACGGGTTGTGCCGGGGTCACACTGTGTGAGGAGGAGGGGATGGGCTGTGCCAGGGTCACACTGTGTGAGGAGGAGAGGACGGGCTGTGCCGGGGTCACACTGTGTGAGGAGGAGGGGACGGGCTGTGCCGGTGGTTCACTGTGTGAGGAGGAGGGGACAGGCTGTGCCGGGGTCACACTGTGTGAGGAGGAGGAAGGGACGGGCTGTGCCGAGGTCACACTGTGGGAGGAGCCGAGGAGGAGGAGGGGACAGGTTGTGTCGGGGTCACACTGTGTGAGGAGGAGGAGACAGGCTGTGCCGGGGTTACACTGTGAGGAGGAGGGGACAGGGTGTATGCTGGCGTCACACTGTGGCAGCGGGCTTACTCCTGCACAAGTGACAATGTAGGCTGGAAGACTTTGTTAGTGTGTGTGTGTGTGTGTGTGTGTGTGTGTGTGTGTGTGTGTGTACGAGCAGAATTTAAAAAAAACATTTTTTTTTAAAGCATTTACTGTGTACCTGTGCTAATAGTAAACTAGCTGCAGTGTATGCTGATCTCTGCTGCCTCCACTATGTACAATATAAGCTATTACTCTGTGCCTGTACTGATGTCAAACTAGCTGCTGTGTGTAATGATCTCTGCTGCCTCCAGTATGTACATTCTAAGTTGTTGTTCTGTGCCTACACTAATAGTAAACTATCTGCAGTGTGTGCTGATCCCTGCTACCCCCCCCACCCCAATATGTACAGTATATGCTTTTACTCTGAGCCTGTAATTATAGAGATCAGCACACGCTGCAGCTACAGCGTGCAGTATGTACAATATCAGCTGTTACTCTGCGCTCGTTCTGATAGTAAATTAGCTGCAGTGTGTGCTGTTCTCTGCTACCTCCAGTATGCACAGTATATGCTGTTACTCTGTGTCTGTATTGATAGTAAACTAGTTGCAGTGTGTGCTGATCGCTGCAGAACAGCTTATACTGTACATACAGAGGTCTGTGATTTATGTGACATCAGCTAGTGAGTGTACAGACAGGGTGGGGGGTAGAGATGGGCCGAACGGTTCGCCGGCGAACGGTTCCCGGCGAACTTCGGTGGTTCGCGTTCGCCTCCCGCAGGCGAACGTTTCCGGAAGTTCGGTTCGCCCCACAATGCACTATGAGGGTCAACTTTGACCCTCTACATCACAGTCAGCAGGCCCAGTGTAGCCAATTAGGCTACACTAGCCCCTGGAGCCCCACCCCCCTTATATAAGGCAGGCAGCGGCGGCCATTACGGCCACTCGTGTGCCTGCATTAGAGAGAGTAGGGCGAGCTGCTGTCTGTCTCTCATAGGGAAAGATTAGTTAGGCTTAGCTTTTCCTGGCTGCATACCTGTTCAGTGATCCTGCCACTGCATACCTGTTCTGTGAACCCACCCACCACTGCATACCTGTTCAGTGATCCTGCCACTGCATACCTGTTCTGTGAACCCACCCACCACTGCATACCTGTTCAGTGATCCTGCCACTGCATACCTGTTCTGTGAACCCACCCACCACTGCATACCTGTTCAGTGATCCTGCCACTGCATACCTGTTCTGTGAACCCACCCACCACTGCATACCTGTTCAGTGATCCTGCCACTGCATACCTGTTCTGTGAACCCACCCACCACTGCATACCTGTTCAGTGATCCTGCCACTGCATACCTGTTCTGTGAACCCACCACTGCATACCTGTTCTGTGAACCCACCCACCACTGCATACCTGTTCAGTGATCCTGCCACTGCATACCTGTTCTGTGAACCCACCACTGCATACCTGTTCTGTTCAGTGGACCCGCCACTGCATACCTGTTCTGTTCAGTGGACCCGCCACTGTATACCTGTTTAGTGAACCCGCCACTGCATACCTGTTTTGTTCAGTGAACAGTTTGGTGTGTCAGTGTGAAGCAGTACCTTAATTACACTACCTGATTGATGTATACACATGCAAGATGTTTTAAAGCACTTTAGGCCTGTCATTTAGCATTCAATATGATTTCTGCCCTTAAAACGCTGCTTTGCGTCAAATCCAGATTTTTCCTGGGGACTTTTGGCGTGTATCCCACTCCGCCATGCCCCCCTCCAGGTGTTAGACCCCTTGAAACATCTTTTCCAATTATGGCCAGCATAATTATTTTTTTTTTCAAAGTTCGCATCCCCATTGAAGTCTATTGCGGTTTGCGAACTTTAACACGAACCGAACCTTCCACGGAAGTTCGCGAACCCGGTTCGCGAACCTAAAATCGGAGGTTCGGCCCATCTCTAGTGGGGGGGTTGTAGCTGGAGGCTGGATATTGGGGTTCCAGTATAGGGGGGCATAGCTTGAGGCTGGATGTTGGGGGTCCTCTATAGGGGGGTGTACAGACATTGGAGGGTGTGTGTAGCTTTAAGCTGGCTGTTGGGGTCCTCCCCTGATAGTAAACTAGCTTCAGTGTGTGCTGATCTCTGTATGTACAGTATAAGCTGTTCTGCAGCGGTCTGTGATTTGTGAGATCAGTCAGCTAGTGAGTGTACATGTACACCGGGGGGGGGGGGGGGGGGATGTTGTAGCTGGAGGCTGGATGTTGTGGTTCCTGAGTCCTGTATTGGGGGGGGGGGAACTGGGGGTTTGTAGCTTGAGGCTGGATGTTGGGGGTCCTCTATGGGGTGGTGTACAGACATTGGAGGGTGTGTGTAGCTGGAGGCTGGCTGTTGGGGTCCCCCTATATGGGGGTGTATACAGCCAGCACAGATGGGACGCACTGCAGAGATACAGATGTCTCCCCTCATCTCCAGGATGTACGGTATACTGATAGTAAACTAGCTGCAGTGTGTGCTGATCTGTGTATGTACACAGTATAAGCTGTTAGGGGGCTGTACACAGGCAGCACAGATGGGGCACACTGCAGAGATGCAGATGTCTCCCCTCTGATCTCCAGCATGGTAATTCTGGGTTCTGCAGCTGCGGCCACAATCGTGTATTTATAAAGCAGCCGGTATCTGGATGGCTTCCAGTATAGAATGCATACATTACAGCTTGTTTTTCTGCACAGACAAAGGGGACTTTATGAGCTGGATAAAGTCACTTCTGTCCATCCACAGAATCTCACACCAGTCAGTGCACTGCTCACATTTCTGTACATACTTTTATTATAGCTTTTCATGAGACATCACTGAAGATATGACGGTTATACAATGTAAAGCAGTCAGTGACCTATCAGATGTTACTGCTACTGATCGAGTGCAGTGATTGGCCCAATGATGGTACTGTGGTCCTGCCAGTGAGACCATCAAGTCCAGTTAGCAAACGGAGCAGCGGGCGGCTGTGATTGGCCGGTCTGGGGTCAGCATCCTCGCTTGATTGGTCGCGTGCCGCAGCTTCCCCCCTGACTGGCCATGATGATGTCTCACCGGTGATGGGGTTTTACGGTAGCATGCAGGTGCCCCTGGTGGAATGAGGCTGGGGATTCAGTGATACGTGGATGTGTGTGTGCCAGGCAGGCGGGAGAGATCATAGTGTGCGCGCCAGGCAGGCGGGCGGGAGAGAGGAGAAGAGGCCGGCACCAGGTGGCCCAAACTGACCAAATGCTGTTTCCTAGGTTTTTCTGCCTGAATCTTGTGATTCAGGTTGCTTCATGGTAGACCCGCCCCTGCCTGTAGCGCAAAAAGTGCCCCCAGGGGTCTTCACCTCGGGAGGCGGAGCCTCTGGACCCTTTATTTTTTAATTTTGTTTTCAATTTTTATTGATTTTTCAAATAGTTGGATTGGTACTTTTCCGTTAGCCGGGCGCATCCACTAGGTGGCTCCACCAGAATTACTCCACTAGAATTACATCTTTCCCTACTATCCATGGCGGCCTGGAGGGGGAATAGTAATTATCTCCACCTAGTGGATGCCCCCGGCTAACGGAAAAGTACCGTTGGATTCAGTACAGACGTATCATTTTACAACCGTATACTGATAACATCTTAGTAAATTTTTATAATTCCATGCACTAAGTACAATATGCACGTGTGTCTGTAATATTCTACCAAAGCTCATGTGTAACAGACACTCGTAACTAGACAAGACCCATGGACAGATTTCTGTGAAGCCCCTAAACTTTCATTTATTTATTTTTATAGCTGGGTTAGGAGCAGCTCCACCTAGTGGCTGAGGATTGCCCTGCATAGAGGGGTCACATACCTCTGTCCATATATAGACAAAGATACTATGTGATCAATGTTATCCAAAGGCGGTGTGTAGTGCAGAGCTTATAAAAACTACAGGTTATTCTGCCAACTTTGTAGTAATATGGGAATATTACCCATTGGGAACTTATACATTCATAGTTTAGGCTTAGGTTTTCCTTTTCCTGATGTATGAACTAAATCCAGGCTGTCTAATAGCAAAGCAATGACCCATTGTAATGAACGAGGCAGCTGCGGCGAACAGCACTGCCGCCGCAGCTGCCTCCGTGCCGCTGCACGTCCTCCTAGCGTCTAGGAAGCCGAGGACGGAATGTTTGTTTAAGCATTGGGTCACCGTCTCTCTCGCGCGCGCACACACGGGACCTTTATGCTAAGAGGAGGCTCGTCAGCTGACCTGCTGGTCAGCTGACGTCACAGGAGCCTCACGGCGCCCAGGATTGGCTGACTGCTGGGGGCGTGCCAATGAGGTCTCCTCTGCTTCTTAAGCCTCCGGGCTTCATTCAGACACTGTCTGCTGTCGTGAATACATCCTGTGTTTAGCGCTCAGACCTTAGACTAGATCCCAGGTGTTGAAACCAAGGACTTCACACCTAGACTAGGATATTATTTATATTGTGATTGATATTCTGTGTTTGACTCTGGATATACTCTGACTCTGCTCTAAGCTTATCGATTCTGTACCTCTGCCTATCTGCCTATGTTGCTGAACCTCTGCCCGATTACCGACTACTCTTCTGCCTTACGATTCTACTCTGATACTGTCCTCTCTGTTGCCAACCCTTGCCTGTCTGACCATTCTACTCACCAGTGGGCCCTCGCCACTGGTGAGGTGTTAGCTTCACCAGTTCCTCTGGTGAAGTTATTTGCTTATGGCCGATTGCTCCTAGGCTGCAGTACAGTCTGAATCGCCTACTCCTCAGGCGATCATTAGTTACAGTGCTGTTTGTACCTCCTGCTCCTAGGCTGCAGTACGCTCTGAATCGCCTGCTCCTCAGGTGATCATTACTCACAGTACTGTCTGTCTCTCCTGCTCCTCAGGCTGCAGTACAGTCTGGTGATCACTAGGCTGCAGTACTGTCTGAATCACCCGCTCCTCGGGAGATTCTATCTCTTCAGTTCCAGTATCTCCAGCTTGCTGGGGTTTGTACTTTACTATACGGGCAGTGTGCCGATAGTACCTCACCAGCCCCTCTGGTGAGGTCTCGCTAAACTATTAAAGTTACTGTACTCTATTACACAGTCAGTGTATCGATAGTACCTCATCAGCCCCTCTGGTGAGGTCTCGTCAAACTATTAAGTTACGGTTGCACCAACACTACATACTCAGCTCCGTGTGCTGCTATACTGGTATTATTGGTGATTCTGCAGATCACACATAATCAGGTATAGCGTCTGCATTATTGGTGATTCTGCAGATCACCAAATAATCAGACATCTGAGTTGCGACACCCAACCGTTACACCCATAACCCAGGTGAAACAATATTTATCGCACTGGATGTACACACACAATATTTATCTCCCTGGATGTACACACACAATATTTATCTCCCTGGCTGTACACACACAATATTTATGTCCCTGGATGTATATACAATATGTATCTTCCTGGATGTACACACACAATATGTATCTCCCTAAATGTACACGCACAATATGCATCTCCCTGGACGTACACACAATATGTATCTCCCTGGACGTACACACACAATATGTATCTCTCTGGACGTACACACACAATATGTATCTCCCTGGACGTACACACAATATGTATCTCCCTGGACGTACACACAATATGCATCTCCCTGGACGTACACACAATATGTATCTCCCTGGACGTACACACAATATGTATCTCCCTGGACGTACACACACAATATTTATCTCCCTGGACGTACACACACAATATGTATCTCCCTGGACGTACACACACAATATGTATCTCCCTGGACGTACACACAATATGTATCTCCCTGGACGTACACACACAATATGTATCTCCCTGGACGTACACGCACCATATTTATCTCCCTGGACATACACGCACCATATTTATCTCCCTGGACGTAAACGCACAATATGCATCGCCCTGGATGTACATGCACAATATGCATCTCCCTGGATGTACACGCACAACATGTATCTCACTGGATGTACACGCACAATATGAATCTCCCTGGACGTACACGCACAATATGTATCTCCCTGGATGTACACGCACAATATGAATCTCCCTGGACGTACACGCACAATATGCATCTCCCTGGAAGTACACGCACAATATGTATCTCCCTGGATGTACACGCACAATATGCATCGCCCTGGATGTACACGCACAATATGTATCTCCCTGGATGTACTCGCACAATATGCATCTCCCTGGATGTACACATACAATAAGTATCTCCCTGGCTGTACACACAATATTTATCTCCCTGGATGTACACGCACAATATGTATCTCCCTGGCTGTACACACACAATATTTATCTCCCTGGCTTTACACACACAATACAGTGTATGTATCTCCCTGGATGTACACGCACAATATGTATCTCCCTGGATGTACACGCACAATATGTATCTCCCTGGATGTAGACGCACAATATGCATCTCCCTGGACGTACACACACAATATGCATCTCCCTGGCTGTACACACACAATATTTATCTCCTTGGCTTTACACACACAATACAATGTATGTATCTCATTGGACATACACACACAATATGTATCTCCCTGGCTTTACACACATACAATATTTATCTCCCTGAACGTACACACATAATATTTATCTCCCTGGCTTTATAAACACAATATTTATCTCCCTGGATGTACACACACAATATTTATCTCCCTGGATGTACACACACAATATTTATCTCCCTGGATGTACACACACAATATTTATCTCCCTGGATGTACACACACAATATTTATCTTCCTGGATGTACACACACAATATTTATCTCCCTGGATGTACACACACAATATGTATCTCCCTGGATGTACACACACAATATTTATCTCCCTGGATGTACACACACAATATGTATCTCCTTGGAAGTACACACACAATATGTATCTCCTTGGAAGTACACACACAATATGTATCTCCTTGGAAGTACACACACAATATGTATCTCCTTGGAAGTACACACACAATATGTATCTCCTTGGAAGTACACACACAATATGTATCTCCTTGGAAGTACACACACAATATGTATCTCCTTGGAAGTACACACACAATATGTATCTCCTTGGAAGTACACACACAATATGTATCTCCTTGGAAGTACACACACAATATGTATCTCCTTGGAAGTACACACACAATATGTATCTCCTTGGAAGTACACACACAATATGTATCTCCTTGGAAGTACACACACAATATGTATCTCCTTGGAAGTACACACACAATATGTATCTCCTTGGAAGTACACACACAATATTTATCTCCTTGGATGTACACACACACAATATTTATCTCCCTGGGAGGTTTTATCATTATTTAGTTTAGTTATTTAGCTGGCAGGTCTTCCTGCTTATAGGGGATTGAAGTAATAAACCAATCTCGTGGTATCTGATATGAAATGGTGCGGGGATGAGCTCTGTAAGGCTAGAAACCCACTAGGGGAGCTTTTCTGAGCGCTTTGTGATTTGAAAAGCTCTAGCTAATGTAATGCTATGGGTGTGATCTCACTTGAGGGATGTGATTTTATAAAAATCCCCCATAGCATTGCATTACCAAGAGCTTTTTCAAATCACTCACGCTTACAAAGCGCTCCCAGTGGGTTTCTGGCCTTAGGAAGGCTAGCTTCCATTGATGTGTTGCTTCTTACTGGGGCTTACTGGGGGGTTAAAGCTGATTTCTTCTGTGGTAAATTGGTTATCCAATGTTTTTGTTATTGGCCTAATAGCTCCCAATAGAATGTGACATGTTAATGGACCTACTTCTGGATTGAGTTTATCTATATGGGCAGCACGGTGGCGTAGTGGTTAGCTCTCTCGCCTTGCAGCGCTGGGTCCCTGGTTCGAATCCCAGCCAGGGCACTATCTGCAAAGAGTTTGTATGTTCTCCCTGTGTCTGCGTGGGTTTCCCCCGGGCACTCCGGTTTCCTCCCACATTCCAAAAACATACAGATAAGTTAATTGGCTCCTCCTAAAAATTGGCCCTAGACTACAGTACTTACACTACATATTATAGACATATGGCAATGGTAGACCTCTAGATTGTAAGCCTTTGGGCAGGGTCCTCCTCCCTTTGTGTCCTACCTGATCATGCACCTCCATTACTGTGCACCCATGCTATGCATCTGAGTGAACCTAACTTGCCTAATCTCCATGCTCCATCCAGTGACTGACTAAGCATTACCTGGTACTCATACTGTGCTGTGTGATCTGGTTTTCTTGTATTCCTGTATTGTCATATTGCTGTTTGTCACCCCTAAATATTGTCTGTAACCTAAATTAATGTTCAGCGCTGCGTAATATGTTGGCGCTTTATAAATACAATAAATAAATAAATAATAAATAAATAAATAATGGTAGGGATTAGATTGTGAGCTCCTTTGAGGGACAGTTAATGACAAGACTATATATATATATACACAGTACAGCGCTGCGTAATATGTCGGCGCTATATAAATACTAAATAATAAATAATAATAATAATAATAATAATAATCTATATCTAGTATTAACATTGCTAGGCCTGGTTCTGATTGGAAGTTATTAAGGACTGGAACTGAACTTCTGTACTGTTCTATAGACTTCTGATTGCTTGGCAGTCCCACAGCATGTGTGGGAGGGTAACTGTGCTCTTCTGACATCTCCAGCATATTGCAGGGAAAGGCAGTTATCCTTCTTACCATCTTGATACAAATTTCTGGTGAATTCCCCAGTGGGAGTTACATTATTTAGTAGTAATTTAGCCTGGCTTTGTGGCGTTTGCCTGGGAGATGAACACTTGGAGATCATTAGGCCAAGAGTTGGAGTATTTCACAAGAATTTTGTCTTGGGAGAAGGGAGTTGTACCATATTGATATGCTGCCTTTTATGGGGGGTTAGAGAGGAGTTATTTATTCTGGTATTTGGTATGTGTGAAAAGTGCCCACCCTTAAAGTGGACCTGAACGCTTGCACAGGACAGAAGGCAAACCTAGAGAAATAAACTGTGTATGTATTTAGAGAGTTTAACCTGTATAATTCCCCCTCATCTGTTACAAGATGTAATCTGACCTGTCAGCTAGCTGCCTCTGCAGAGCTGCTAATTTGTAAACACAGGATGTTAACCGCTATGTCTGCACTCATTAAAGCAGGAAGTAGACACACTGCATATTTATTGCAGGATTTCTATCAGCTGTAACATAGAAATGTTTTTCTTTAAAGGTTATTATGCTGTTGTTTGTCTTTTGTGTAGGGAGCAAGTTCTGAGATTACAGACACTTTAATATGTGATAAGTGGCTGGATAGTGTAATGGTTAAGGGCTCAGCCTCTGACACAGGATACCGGGGTTCAAATCTCGGCTCTGCCTGTTCAGTAAACCAGCACCTATTCAGTAGGAGACCTTGGGCAAGACTCCTTAACACTACTACTGCCTATAGAGCGCGTCTTTGTGGCTGCAGCTCTGGCGCTTTGAGTCCGCCAGGAGAAAAGCGCGTTATAAATGTTCTGTGTTTGTTGTTTGTTTTGTTTGATAAACCCTGGTGTGTAAATAGGTGGGGAGTATGAAGATTAAATTCAGCCTGTATATCTTTAAATACAAGCAGTTTTGAATCCGGAGGATACCATTTATTGGCTAACTTAGAAGGAAAGGATTAAGCTTTCGGCTATGAAGCCTTCGTCAGGCTGATTTCTGTATAAATGGTATCACTCTGATTCAAAACTGCTTGCTTTTACTGATGGCTAACACAATACAGTACCCTACTGTGCTGCTACTATCTTCATCTTTCCATTTATTATGATGTCATTGAAGTGCATTATGCCTAGCTCAGTCCGGGGTGATCAGTTCAGGCAGCTCGACAATAGCTTCAGGGCCCTCAGTGTGTATTGGGTTGTTCAGTATCCTTAGAGGTGGGAGGAAACATTAATGAATACTCCCATGCTGTTAAAGTGGCTGAGATGGAGGGTAGAGCTCAGCTAGAGCTGGCTGTGTATATCCGGGGAACAGAGCTGTTAGTACATCTTTCAGCTGGATGTATAGCATTGCAGTTTCTATTTTGACCCATATTTTGGCAATAGAGCTCTCCCACCAGTGTTTGATACACTTTAAGATTGCAGCTACGTAATAAGAAAGGGGGGGGGGGGGCTACCTCCTGGATTTCTTGGCAAGACTGTAAAATGTCCGTCCACTCTCAGAATTTTTCCATTCCGTATGAAATTAGATACAATTCTATTTAAATCTGTGTGACAGCTTGGCCTCACTGGTATATGCACTGTTCTAAAAATGTATCATATTTTGGGCCACACAAACATCTTAAAGACCTCTATTTTTCCTGATCATGAGAGATTACACTTCGCTAAAAACTGGCCCTGCTTTATAACTGATAATGGGGGTAGGAAGTTTTATCTCTAGAGGTGGGATGGTTGATGCCTGGAAGATTTAGATACTCTGTGGCCTAAGTGAGAGGAAATTTGGAAGACGGCAACAAATTCATATTTTCAGATATATTGACTCAGAGAAGCGTAGGTTTACTCCTATTCAGTTTATAGTGACCGTAAAGACAACTCTTCAATGAGTCTGGTAGGTCTTGGAAGAGAGATCAGTGCGTCATCAAGGGACAGGATAATGTCCTCTGCAAATAAGCTGACGCCATGGACAGAATCTTTGATTTTGAAACCTTGGATTTGGGGTTCTATTAGCAAAACAGTTGAAAAGTTGTGCAAGAAATAGTGAGAGAATTCTGGAGAAGTATCTGAAATACTCCTTGCTAAACCTGTGTGGGCCAAGAGCTTTCTGGGGTTTGAGAGTTGCTGTTGTTTTGTTAACTTCATCCGTGGAAAACGGTTTATTTAATATATGAAGTTAGTCAACAGACACACACACACACACACACACACACACACACACACACACACACACACACACACACACACACACACACACACACACACACACACACACACACACACACACACTGTACACACACACACACACACACACACTGTACACACACACACACACTGTACACACACACACACACTGTACACACACACACACACACTGTACACACACACACACACTGTACACACACACACACACTGTACACACACACACATACACACACACACACACATACACACACACACACACACCTATACACACACACACACACCTATATACACACACACACACACACACACACACACACACACTGTACACACACACACACACACACACACACACTGTACACACACACACACACACACACACACACACACACACACACACACACACACACACACACACACTGTACACACACACACACACACTGTACACACACACACACACACACACACACACACACACACTGTACACGTACACACACACACTCACACACTGTACACACACACACACACACACACACACACACACACACTGTACACGTACACACACACACACACACACAGTACACGTACACATACATACACACACACAGTACACACACATACACACACACACACACACACACACACACACTACATCTCCGCTGACGTTATTCAGACCCTTTCTGTAGCAAGGCAGTGATCATCTTGGAGGGGTGTTTGTGTGTGTGTGTGTGTGTGTGTGTGGGGGGGGGGTTATCACTCAGCCCATCTCTTCAGGTGATAATGATGCACAGATGAACACTGTTCATACAATATAATTACTCGACTTTGGGAAAGTAAGTGTGCCGATAA